>NW_025410205.1:0-8643 GCF_002201575.2 Neomonachus schauinslandi
CTCATTCCTTGTCTTCCAGGCATGAATGGAGCCATGGAAGATGCAAAGGACACCACAGAGATAAAATCCATTCTTTTTTTTTATTCTTATGTTAATCCCCATACATTAGATCATTAGTTTTAGATGTAGTGTTCCATGATTCATTGTTTGTGCATAACACCCAGTGCTCCATGCAGAACGTGCCCTCCTCAATACCCACCACCAGGCCAACCCATCCTCCCACCCCCCTCCCCCCCAGAAACCTCAATTTGTTTTTCAGAGTCCATCGTCTCTCATGGTTCGTCTACCCCTCCGATTTCCCCCGCTTCATTCTTCCCCTCCCACTACCTTCTTCTTCTTCTTTTTTTTTTTTTCTTAACATATATTGCATTATTTGTTTCAGAGGTACAGATCTGAGATTCAACAGTCTTGCACAATTCACAGCGCTTACCAGAGCACATACCCTCCCCAGTGTCTATCACCCAGTCACCCCATCCCTCCCACCCCACCCCCCACTCCAGCAACCCTCAGTTTGTTTCCTGCGATTAAGAATTCCTCATATCAGTGAGATCATATGATACATGTCTTTCTCTTTTTGACTTATTTCGCTCAACATAATACCCTCCCGTTCCATCCATGTCGTTGCAAATGGCAAGATCTCCGTCCTTTTGATGGCTGCATAATATTCCATTGTGTATATATACCACATCTTCTTTATCCATTCATCTGTCGATGGACATCTTGGCTCTTTCCACAGTTTGGCTATTGTGGACATTGCTGCTATAAACATCAGGGTGTAAGTACCCCTTCGGATTCCTACATTTGTATCTTTGGGGTAAATACCCAGTAGTGCAATTGCTGGATCATATGGTAGCTTTATTTTCAACTTTTTGAGGAACTGTTTTCCAGAGTGGCTGCACCAGCTTGCATTCCCACCAACAGTGTAGGAGGGTTCCCCTTTCTCTGCACCCTCGCCAACATCTGTTGTTTCCTGACTTGTTAATTTTAGCCATTCTGACTGGTGTGAGGTGGTATCTCATTGAGGTTTTGATTTGGATTTCCCTGATGCCGAGCGATATTGAGCACTTTTTCATGTGTCTGTTGGCCATTTGGATATCTTCTTTGGAAAACTGTCTGTTCATGTCTTCTGCCCATTTCTTGATTGGATTCTTTGTTCTTTGGGTGTTGAGTTTGATGAGTTCTTTACAGATTTTGGATACTAGCCCTTTATCTGATATGTCATTTGCAAATATCTTCTCCCATTCTGTCGGTTGTCTTTTGGTTTTGTTGAGTGTTTCCTTTGCTTTGCAAAAGCTTTTTATCTTGATGAAGTCCCAATAGTTCATTTTTGCCCATGCTTCCCTTGCCTTTGGCGATGTTTCTAGGAAGGAGTGGCTGTGGCTGAGGTCGAAGAGGTTGCTGCCTGTGTTCTCCTTAGGATTTTGATGGACTCCTGTCTCACACTGAGGTCTTTCAACCATTTGGAGTCTATTTTTGTGTGTGGTGTAAGGAAATGGTTCAGTTCATTTTCGGCATGTGGCTGTCTAATTTTCCCAACACCATTTGTTGAAGAGACTGTCTTTTTTCCATTGGACATTTTTTCCTGCTTTGTCAAAGATGAGTTGACCATAGAGTTGAGGGTCCATTTCTGGGCTCTCTATTCTGTTCCATTGATCTATGTGCCTGTTTTTGTGCCAGTATAATACTGTCTTGATGATGACAGCTTTGTAATAGAGCTGGAAGTCCGGAATTGTGATGCCACCAGCTTTGCTTTTCTTTTTCAACATTCCTCTGGCTATGCGGGTCTTTTCTGGTTCCATACAAATTTTAGTATTATTTGTTCCATTTCTTTGAAAAAAGTGGATGGTATTTTGATGGGGATTGTATTGAATGTGTAGATCGCTCTAGGTAGCATTGACATCTTCACAATATTTGTTCTTCCAATCTATGAGCATGGAACGTTTTTCCATTTCTTTGTGTCTTCCTCAACTTCTTTCATGAGTATTTTATAGTTTTCTGAGTACAGATCCTTTGTCTCTTTGGTTAGATTTATTCCTAGGTATCTTATGGTTTTGGGTGCAATTGTAAGTGGGATCGACTCTTAATTTCTCTTTCTTCTCTCTTGTTGTTGGTGTATAGGAACGCCACTGATTTCTGTGCATTGATTTTATATCCTGCCACTTTACTGAATTCCTGTATGAGTTCTAGCAGTTTTGGGGTGGAGTCTTTCGGGTTTTCCACATAAAGTATGATATCATTGGCAAACAGTGAGAGTTTGACTTCTTCTTTGCTGATTTGGATGCCTTTGATTTCTTTTTGTTGTCTGATTGCTGTGGCTAGGACTTATAATACTATGTTGAATAGCATTGGTGATAGTGGACATCCCTGCCACGTTCCTGACCTTAGGGGGAAAGCTCTCAGTTTTTCCCCATTGAGAATGATATTCACTGTAGGTTTTTCATAGATGGCTTTTATGATATTGAGGTATGTACCCTCTATGCCTATACTCTAAAGAGTTTTGATCAGGAAAGGATGCTGTACTTTGTCAAAAGAATTTTCTGCATCTATTGAGAGGATCATATGATTCTTGTTCTTTCCTTTGTTAATGTATTGTATCACATTGATTGATTTGCGGATGTTGAAGCAACCTTGCAGCCCAGGGATAAATCCCACTTGGTCGTGGTGAATAATCCTTTTAATGTACTGTTGGATCCTATTGGCTAGTATTTTGGTGAGAATTTTTGCATCCATGTTCATCAGGGATATTGGTCTGTAATTCTCCTTTTTGATGGGGTCTTTGTCTGGTTTTGGGATCAAGGTAATGCTGGCCTCATAAAATGAGTTTGGAAGTTTTCTTTCCATTTCTATTTTTTGGAACAGTTTCAGAAGAATAGGTATTAATTCTTCTTGAAATGTTTGGTAGAATTCCCCTGGGAAGCCATCTGGCCTTGGGCTTTTGTTTTTTGGGAGATTTTTGATGACTGCTTCAATTTCCTTAGTGGTTATAGGTCTGTTCAGGTTTTCTATTTCTTCCTGGTTCAGTTTTGGTAGTTGATACATCTCTAGGAATGCCTCCATTTCTTCCAGGTTATCTAATTTGCTGGCACAGAGTTGCTCATAATACGTTCTTATAATTGTTTGTATTTCTTTGGTGTTGGTTGTGATCTCTCCTCTTTCATTCATGATTTTGTTGATTTGGGTCATTTCTCTTCTCTTTTTGATAAGTCTGGCCAGGGGTTTATCAATCTTGTTAACTCTTTCAAAGAACCAGCTCCTAGTTTCATTGATCTGTTCTACTGTTCTTTCAGTTTCTATTTCATTGATTTCTGCTCTGATCTTTATTATTTCTCATCTCCTGCTGGGTTTAGGCTTTATTTGCTGTTCTTTCTCCAGCTCTTTTAGGTGGAGGGTTAGGTTGTGTACTTGAGACCTTTCTGGTTTCTTGAGAAAGGCTTGTATTGCTATATACTTTCCTCTTAGGACTGCCTTTGCTGCATCCCAAAGATTTTGAACAGTTGTGTTTTCATTTTCATTGGTTTCCATTTATTTTTTTAATTTTTCTTTAATTTCCTGGTTGACCCATTCATTCTTCAGTAGGATGCTCTTTAGCCTCCATGTATTTGAGTTCCTTCTGACTTTCCTCTTGTGATTGTGTTCTAGTTTTAAAGCATTGTGGTCTGAAAATAGGCAGGGATTGATCCCAATCATTTGGTACCAGTTGAGACCTGATTTATGACCTACCATGTGATCTATTCTGGAGAATGTTCCATGGGGACTATAGAAGAATGAGTATTCCGTTGCTTTGGGATGGAATGTTCTGAATATGTCTGTGAAGTCCATTTGGTCCAGTGTGTCATTTTAAGTCTTTATTTCCTTGTTGATCTTTTGCTTAGACGATCTGTCCATTTCAGTGAGGGGGGTGTTAAAGTCACCCACTATTATTGTATTGTTGTCGATGTGTTTCTTTGCTTTTGTTATTAATTGCCTTATATAATTGGCTGCTCCTATGTTAGGGGCATAGGTATTTACAAATGTTAGCTCTTCTTGTTGGATAGACCCTTTAAGTAGGATATAATGTCCTTCCTCATCTCTTATTACACTCTTTGGTTTAAAATTTAATTTGTCTGATATAAGGATTACCATCCCAGCTTTCTTTTGGTGTCCATTAGCATGGTAAATTGTTTTCCACCGCCTCACTTTCAATCTGGGGGTGTCTTTGGTTCTAAAATGTGTCTCTTGCAGACAGCATATCGATGGGTCTTGTTTTTTAATCCAATCTGATAGCCTGTGTCTTTTGATTGGGGCAATTAGCCCATTTACATTCAGGGTAACTATTGAAAGATAGGAATTTAGTGCCATTGTATTGCCTGTAAGGTGACTGTTACCGTATATTTTCTGTGTTCCTTTCTGGTCAATGTTGCTTTTAGGGTCTCTCTTTGCTTAGAGGACCCCTTTCAAGATTTCTTTTAGGGCTGGTTTTGTGTTTGCAAATTCTTTTAGTTTTTGTTTGTCCTGGAAGCTTTTTATCTCTCCTTCAATTTTCAATGACAGCCTAGCTGGATAGAGTATTCTTGGTTGCATATTTTTCTCATTTAGTGCTCTGAATATATCCTGCCAGTCCTTTCTGGCCTGCCAGGTCTCTGTGGATAGGTCTGTTGCCAATCTAATGTTTCTACCCCTGTAGGTTACATATCTCTTCTCCCGAGCTGCTCTCAGGATTTTCTCTTTGTCTCTGAGACTCGTAAGTTTTACTATTAGATGTCGGGGTGTTGACCTATTTTTATTGATTTTGAGGGGGGTTCTCTGTGCTTCCTGGATTTTCATGCCTGTTTCCTTCCCCAAATTAGGGAAGTTCTCTGCTATAATTTGCTCCATTATACCTTCTGCCCCTCTCTCTCTTTCTTCTTCTGGGATCCTAATTATTCTAATGTTTCGTCTTATGGTATCGCTTATCTCTCAAATTCTGCCCTCGTGATCCAGTAGTTGTTTATCTCTCTTTTTCTCAGCTTCTTTATTTTCCATCATTTGGTCTTCTATATTATTGATTCTCTCTTCTGCCTCATTTATCCTAGCAGTTAGCGCCCCCATTTTTGATTGCACCTCATCAATAGCCTTTTTGATTTCTACTTGTTTAGATTTTAGCTCTTTTACTTCTCCAGAAAGGGTTTCTCTAATAACTTCCATATTTTTTTCAAGCCCAGCTAGTATCTTTAAAGTGATGATTCTGAACTCTAGATCTGACATCGTACTAATGTCCGTATTGAGTAGGTCTCTGGCAGTCGGTACTACCTCTTGTTCTTTTTGTTGAGGTGATTTTTTCCATCTTGTCATTTTGTGCAGAGGAGAATAGATTAATGAGAGAACAAAATGCTAGCAGAGTAACAACGTCCCCAGAAAATATACTCTAAACAAATCAGAAAAGACCTGAAGTAGTGGAAAAAGAAATGGAAAGAGAGAAAAAAGAAAAAGAAAAAAAGATAAAGATAAAAGCATACAAAAACAAACAAAACAAAACAAAACAACAGCAACAAAAAAACACAGAATGTGATCAAATATGATAGGCTGGTATATAGATCAGTGCCACACACTAGATTTGGGGTGTATTTTGGTCTGTTAGAAGAAAGTGCCTCCCAAAATTTTAAAGAAAGAAAAACTTATATATGTACAAAAATAAGGGTTGATATGATGAAGGGATTGGAATATGACTGTAAAGATGGAAATTATAAAAAATTTTATAAAAGGAATTGATAAGAAGTTGTTTGAAAAAAGAAAGAAGAGGATTTAAAAAAAGAAAAAAGAAAAAAAAGGGAGAGAATGTGATCAGGCAGGGAAGTAGAAAACACCATATACTAGAGATTTAGGGTATATTTTAATCTGTTACAAGAAACTATCTCAAAATTTTAAAGAGAGAACAATTTATATATATATGCCAAAAATACGGGTAACTACTATGAAGGGATAGAATATGACTCTAAAAATGAAAAATAAAAATGTTTTTTTCTTTTAAAAAAAGGGATTGATAAGATGTTGGTTGAAAAAGGGAAAAAGAAAAATTCAAAGAAAAAAAAACAGTTAAAAAAATTAACTTTGAAAGAATAAAGAATCATGGTAAAAAAGCGATGAATTCTATGTGCAGTATTCCCCTAGCGCTGGAGTTCTGCCATTCTCATTGATCCGTAAACTTGGTCTTGGCTGGCTGTTCTCGCCGATCTTCTGGGGAGGGGCCTGTTGCCATGGTTTCCAAATGTCTTTGCTGGAGGGAGAATTGCCCTGCCCTTGCCCCCTCCTGGCTAAGTAATCTGCTCGGGTTTGCTCTCTGGGCTTTTGTTCCCTGCGAGCTTTCCGTATAGCTTTGGAGGTGGAGAGTGAAAATGGCGGCCTCCCAATGTCTGCCCCAGAGGAGCCGAGAACTCGGGGCCCCGCTTCTCAGTGAGCCCCCAGAAAAAAGCCGTCAGTCACTCCCATCTCCCCACTCTCCGGCCGCACTCCGTGCTTACCCGGCCTGTGACCGCGCATTTCTATGTCGGGCACGCGACCCGGGTGGAGTCTCCAAACCCAGCAGATCCCTGTGGTGCACTCCTGCGTGGCTCCTCCTACTAGCTGGATTTGAAAAAAGCATAGAAGACGCAAGAGAATCCCTGACTGTAGATATAAAATTCTAAAATCTAGTCAGGCCGAAAATAAAAATGCTATTACTGAGATGCAGTCTCATGTGCAGGCCATAAAAATGAGGATGAATGAAACAGAAGAGGAAATCAGTGATACAGAAGACAAAGTTATGGAAAATAAGGAAGCTGAACATGCGTACTATCACGACTGAAATAGGAAAGACAACTATTAGATCATGAAGGTAGACCTAGGGAACTCAGCAACTCCATAAGTGAAATAATATCTGTATTGCAGGAGTCCCAGAAGAGGAGTAGGCAAAGGGGGCAGAAGGTTTATTTGAAAAAATTAAAGTTCAGAACTTCCTTAAAGCAAGAAAAGAAACAGGCATTCAAGCCTAGAGGCACAGAGAACTCCCCTCAAAATCAACAAAAAGAAGTGAACACCAAGACATACTATAGTGAAACTTGCAAATTTCAAAGATAAAGAGAAAATCCTAAAAGGAGCTTGGGACAAGATGTTCTGAAACTACAAAGGTTGACAGATAAGGCTGGTAGCAGACCTGTCCACAGAGACCTGGCAGGGCAGAAAGGACTGGCATATTCAGTGTGCTACGTTGGAAAAATATGCAGCCAAGAATACTATATCCAGCTAGGCTGTCTTTCAGATAAACAAAATTAAAGGAATTCATGTACACCAACCCAGCCCTGCAAGAAATATTAAAGGGGACGACACATAGACCAGAAAGAGATCCCAAAAGTAACAAAGACCAGAAAGGAACAGAGAAAATCCACAGGTACAGCAACATTACAAGTAACACAATGGCACTAAATTCATATTTTTCAATAATTACTATAAATATAAATGAATAAAATGGTCCAATCAAAAGACAGAAGGTGTCAGAATGGATTAAAAAAATGTTATACAAAAAAAAAAAAAGACTCATCAATATACTGCCTATAAGAGATTCATTTTAGATACAAAGACACCTCTAGATTTAAAAACGAGGGGGTGAGAACCAATTATCATGCTAATGGACATCAAAAGAAAGCTGGAATCTTATGCCAGAAGAAACAGATTTTAAAACAAAGATTAAAAGATATCTAGAAGGACAATATATCATCATAAAAGGGTCATCCAACCAGAAGATCTAACAAATGTAAATATTGATACCCACAACTTAGGAGCAGTCACATGTATAAATTAATTAATAATCACCTTAAAGAATCTCACTGATAATAATACAATAATAGTGGTGGACATTAACACTCTACTCTTGGCAATGGATGAATTATCTAAGCAGAAGATAACCAAGGATAGAAGGGCTTTGAATGACACACTGGACCAGCTGCACTTAATAGATATATTCAGAGCATTTCATCCTAAAGCAGCAGAAATTACATTCTTCTTGTGTACACATGGAACATTCTCCAGAATGGATTACATACTTGGTCATAAGTCAGGCTTCAACTTCTTGAAAAAGTTTGAGATGGTGCCATGCATATTTTCAGACCACAAGATGATGAAACTTGAAGTCAAACACAAGAAAAAATAGAAGGACCACAAACACATGGAGGTTAAAAACGTCCTACTGCAGAATTAATGGGTCAAATACAATTAAAGAATTTAAAAAAATACATGGAAGAAAATGGAAATACGGAAGAAAATGGAAATGAAAACATGACAGTCGAGAATAATTGGGATGCAGCAATGACAGTGCTTTGAGGGAAGTATATAGCAATACAGGCCGCCCTCAAGAAACAAGAAAAGTATCAAATGGACAACCTAAGCTTACACCTAGAGAACATGGAGAAAAAATGAAAAATAAAGTCTAAATCCAGCAGGAAATGAGAAATAATAAAGATTAGAGCAGAAATCAATGATAAAGAAATTAAAACAAAACAAAACAAAAAAAAAACAGGAGAACAGATCAATGAAATTAGGAGCTCGTTCTTTGAAAGAATTAATAAGATTGCTAAAGCTCAAGTAAGACTTATCAAAAGGAAAGGGAAAGGACCCAAATAAATAAACACCTAAATGAAAGAGGAGAGCTCACAA
>NW_025410206.1:0-8641 GCF_002201575.2 Neomonachus schauinslandi
TCCTGGAGAGGAACTTCATTAGCACACCCTTCACACTTCCTGCTGTTCCCTTTTAGCCACAGCTGCTATTATATCACATTGGATGGAAATCAGAACAAAGCTTCTCTTGCAGGTGTTTCTGCAAAATCTATAGCTTTGATTTCAGTTTTGCGTTTTACTTGCGATGTGCTGCTCTCTAGGGAAACCTTTAAGCTGAGACCACAACTGAACAGAAAGCTGTTGTGTGAGGAAACGACAGACGTTGGCGAGGATGCGGAGAAAGGGGAACCCTCCTACACTGTTGGTGGGAATGCACGCTGGTGCAGCCACTCTGGAAAACAGTATGGAGATTCCTCAAAAAGTTGAAAATACAACTACCTTATGACCCAGCAATTGCACTACTGGGTATTTACCCCAAAGATACAAATGTAGGGATCCGAAGGGGTACGTGCACCACAATGTTTATAGCAGCAATGTCCACAATAGCCAAACTATGGAAAGAGCCAAGATGTCCATCAACAGATGAATGGATAAAGAAGATGTGGTATATATATATATATATATAATGGAAAATTATGCAGACATCAAAAAAAAAAACAAAAACAAAAAACCACAATGAAATCTTGCCATTTGCAACGATGTTGAAGGAACTAGAGGGTATTATGATAAGTGAAATAAGTCAATCAGAGAAAGACATATGTCATATGATCTCACTAATATGAGGAATTCTTAATCTCAGGAAACAAACTGAGGGTTGCTGGAGTCGGGGAGTGGGACGGATGGGTTGGCTGGGTGATATACATTGGGGAGGGTATGTGGTATGGTGAGCACTGTCTGGTCTCTGGAATTCAGCTGGATAGGGATCAAACCATTCTGAACACTTACAAACTCAACAGGAGATCGAAGAAAGTAGCAACAACTCTCTGAACAGAAAAGCTACCACTTTCTGAAAGGTAGGACGTGCGGAGAAGTGAATCCGAGGCGATATTCGGGAGGATAGACGGCGGGGGAGGGGCCTCCGTCGGCCGCTTCTGGCAAGTGATAGAGCCGCGGAGCACAAAATCGGAACTTCTAAAAGTCTGCTCCGCTGAGGGACGTCACTCTGGTGGCTAAGCGGGGGGTGGAACCCTCCGGGACAGTGTGGTCTCAGGACCCTCAGGGTCACAGAGAAACCGGGGGTGCCTGAGTGTGGCAGAGCTCCCAGGTATTGGAGCGGGGAAGCCGGCTGCAGAGTCAGAGCTGAGGCGCAGACTCTCAGTTCGGGGTTGCCATAAACCGGGATCCGCGGCACAGTCGGGCCACTGCTCCTCCAGCAGGGACCCAACAAGCGGCAGATCCGGGGAGACTCCCCTTCCCCCCCCAGGAGGAGCGGCACGGGAGCGCACCACAGGGATCTGCTGGGTTTGGAGACTCCACACGGCGTCGGGTGCCAGAGATAGAAACGCACGGTCACAGGCCGGGTGAGCACAGAGTGCCACTGGAGACCGGGGAGATGGGAATGGCTGACGGCTTTTCTCTGGGGGTTCACTGAGGAGTGGGGCCCCGAGTTCTCGGCTCCTCCGGGGCAGAGATTGGGAGGCCGCCATTTTCACTCTCGGCCTCCAAAGCTATACGGAAAGCTTGCAGGGAACAAAAGCTCCGGAGAGCAAACCTGAGCAGATTACTTAGCCTGGACCGGCAAGGGCGGAGCAATTCCGCCTCCTGCAAAGACATTTGGGAACCATGGCAACAGGCCCCTCCCCCAGAAGATCAGTGAGAACAGCCAGACAAGACCAAGTTTACCGATCAATGAGAACAGCAGAACTCCAGCGCTAGGGGAATACTGCACATAGAATCCATGGCTTTTTTACCATGATTCTGTAGTCTTTCAAAGTTAATTTTTTTTTAACTGTCTTTTCTTTTTTTTTTTTTTTGAATTTCTCTTTTTCCCTTTTTCAACCAACATCTTATCAATCCCTTTTTTAAAAAAACATTTTATTTTTCATTTTTAGAGTCATATTCTATCCCTTCATAGTAGTTACCTGTATTTTTGGCATATACATATAAGTTGTTCTCTCTTTAAAATTTTGAGATAGTTTCTTCTAACAGATCAAAATATACCCTAAATCTCTAGTGTATGGTTTTTTTCTACTCCCCTGCCTGATCACATTCTCTCCCTTTTTTTTTTTAATCCTCTTCTTTCTTTTTTCAAACAACTTCTTATCAACTCCCTTTATAAAATTTTTTGTAATTTCCATCTTTACAGTCATATTCCATTCCTTCATCATATCAACCCTTATTTTTGTACATATATAAGTTTTTTTTCTTTAAAATTTTGGGAGGCACTTTCTTCTAACAGACCAAAATACACTCAAAATCTAGTATGTGGCACTGATCTATATACCAGCCTGATCATATTTGATCATATTCTGTTTTGTTTTGTTTTGTTTTGTTCTGTTTTTGTTTGTTTTTATCTTTATCTTTATCTGTTTCTTTTCCTTTTTTTTTCTTTTTCTTTTTTCTCTCTTTCCCTTTCTTTTCCCACTGCTTCAGGTCTTTTCTGATTTGTTTAAAGTATATTTTCTGGGGACGTTGTTACCCTGTTAGCATTTTGTTCTCTCATTAATCTATTCTCCTCTGGACAAAATGACAAGACAGAAAAAATCACTTCAACAAAAAGAACAAGAGGTAGTACCGACTGCCAGGGACCTACTCAATACAGACATTAGTACGATGTCGGATCTAGAGTTCAGAATCATCACTTTAAAGATACTAGCTGGGCTTGAAAAAAGCATGGAAGTTATTAGAGAAACCCTTTCTGGAGAAGTAAAAGAACTAAAATCCAAGTAGAAATCAAAAAGGCTATTAATGAGGTGCAATCAAATATGGAGGAGCTAACTGCTAGGATAAATGAGGCAGAAGAGAGAATCAGTGATATAGAAGACCAAATGATGGAAAATAAAGAAGCTGAGAAAAAGAGAGATAAACAACTACTGTATCACGAGGGCAGAATTCGAGAGATAAGCGATACCATAAGATGAAACAACATTAGAATAATTAGGATACCAGAAGACGAAGAAAGAGAGAGAGGGGCAGAAGGTATAATGGAGCAAATTATAGCAGAGAACTTCCCTAATTTGGGGAAGGAAACAGGCATCAAAATCCAGGAAGCACAGAGAACCCCTCTCAAAATCAATAAAAATAGGTCAACACCCCGACATCTAATAGTAAAACTTACGAGTCTCACAGACAAAGAGAAAATCCTGAAAGCAGCTCGGGAGAAGAGATATGTAACCTACAAGGGTAGAAACATTAGATTGGCAACAGACCTATCCACAGAGACCTGGCAGGCCAGAAAGGACTGGCAGGATATATTCAGAGCACTAAATGAGAAAAATATGCAGCCAAGAATACTATATCCAGCTAGGCTGTCATTGAAAATAGAAGGAGAGATAAAAAGCTTCCAGGACAAACATAAACTAAAGGAATTTGCAAACACGAAACCAGCCCTACAAGAAATCTTGAAAGGGGTCCTCTAAGCAAAGAGAGAGCCTAAAAGCAACATAGACCAGAAAGGAACACAGACAATATACAGTAACAGTCACCATACAGGCAATACAATGGCACTAAATTCATATTTTTCAATAGTTACCCTGAATGTAAATGGGCTAAATGCCCCAATCAAAAGACACAGGGTAGGGGCGCCTGGGTGGCTCAGTGGTTAAGCGTCTGCCTTTGGCTCAGGTCATGATCCCAGGGTCCTGGGATCGAGCCCTGCATCGGGCTCCCTGCTCCGCGGGAAGCCTGCTTCTCCCTCTCCCACTCCCCCTCCTTGTGCTCTCTCTCTCGCTGTGTCTCTCTCTGTCAAATAAATAAATAAAATCTTTAAAAAAAAAAAAACACAGGGTATCAAATTGGATTAAAAAACAAGACCCATCGATATGCTGTTTGCAAGAGACTCATTTTAGACCCAAAGACACCCCCAGATTGAAAGTAAGGGGCTGGAAAACCATTTACCATGCTAGTGGACACAAAAAGAAAGCTGGGGTGGCAATCCTTATATCAGACAAATTAGATTTTAAACCAAAGACTGTAATAAGAGATGAGGAAGGACACTATATCCTACTTAAAGGGTCTATCCAACAAGAAGATCTAACAATTGTAAATATCTATGCCCCTGACATGGGAGCAGCTAATTATATAAGGCAATTAATAACAAAAGCAAAGAAACACATCGACAACAATACAATAATAGTGGGGGACTTTAACACCCCCCTCACTGAAATGGACAGATCATCTAAGCAAAAGATCAACAAGGAAATAAAGACTTTAAATGACACACTGGACCAAATGGACTTCACAGACAAATTCAGAACATTCCATCCCAAAGCAACAGAATACACATTCTTCTCTAGTGCCCATGGAACATTCTCCAGAATAGATCACATCCTAGGTCATAAATCAGGTCTCAACCGGTACCAAAAGATTGGGATCATTCCCTGCCTGTTTTCAGACCACAAGGCTTTGAAACTAGAACTCAATCACAAGAGGAAAGTCGGAAAGAACTCAAATACATGGAGGCTAAAGAGCATCCTACTAAAGAATGAATGGGTCAACCAGGAAATTAAAGAATTAAAAAAATACATGGAAACCAATGAAAATGAAAACACAACTATTCAAAATCATTGGGATGCAGCAAAGGCAGTCCTAAGAGGAAAGTATATAGCAATATAAGCCTTTTTCAAGAAACAAGAAAGGTCTCAAGTACACAACCTAACCCTACACCTAAAGGAGCTGGAGAAAGAACAGCAAATAAAGCCTAAACTCAGCAGGAGAAGAGAAATAATAGAGATCAGAGCAGAAATCAATGAAATAGAAACCAAAAGAACAGTAGAACAGATCAATGAAAGCAGGAGCTGGTTCTTTGAAAGAATTAACAAGATGGATAAACCCCTGGCCAGACTTATCAAAAAGAAAAGAGAAATGACCCAAATCAACAAAATCATGAATGAAAGAGGAGAGATCACAACCAACACCAAAGAAATACAATCAATAATAAGAACATATTATGAGCAACTCTATGCCAGCAAACTAGATAACCTGGAAGAAATAGATGCATTCCTAGAGATGTATCAACTACCAAAACTAACCAGGAAGAAATAGAAAACCTGAACAGACCTATAACCACTAAGGAAATTGAAGCAGTCATCAAAAATCTCCCAAAAAACAAAATCCCAGGGTCAGATGGCTTCCCAGGCGAATTCTACCAAACATTTAAAGAAGAATTAATAGTTATTCTTCTGAAACTGTGCCAAAAAATAGAAATGGAAGGAAAACTTCCAAACTCATTTTATGAGGCCACCATTACGTTGATCCCCAAACCAGACAAAGACCCCATCAAAAAGGAGAATTACAGACCAATATCCCTGATGAACATGGACGCAAAAATTCTCACCAAAATACTAGCCAATAGGATCCAACAGTACATTAAAAGGATTATTCGCCACGACCAAGTGGGATTTATCCCTGGGCTGCAAGGTTGGTTCAACATCCGCAAATCAATCAATGTGATACAATACATTAACAAAAGAAAGAACAAGAATCATATGATCCTCTCAATAGATGCAGAAAAAGCATTTGACAAAGTACAGCATCCTTTCTTCACCAAAACTCTTCAGAGTGTAGGCATAGAGGGTACATACCTCAATATCATAAAAGCCATCTATGAAAAACCTACAGCAAATATCATTCTCAATGGGGAAAAACTGAGAACTTCCCCCCTAAGGTCAGGAATGCGGCAGGGATGTCCACTATCACCACTGCTATTCAACATAGTATTAGAAGTCCTAGCCACAGCAATCAGACAACAAAAAGAAATAAAGGCATCCAAATCGGCAAAGAAGAAGTCAAACTCTCACTCCTTGCAGATGATACTTTATGTGGAAAACCCCAAAGACTCCACCCCAAAACTGCTAGAACTCATACAGGAATTCAGTAAAGTGGCAGGATATAAAATCAATGCACAGAAGTCAGTGACATTCCTATACACCAACAACAAGACAGAAGAAAGAGAAATTAAGGAGTCGATCGCATTTACAATTGCACCCAAAACCATAAGATACCTAGGAATAAATCTAACCAAAGAGGCAAAGGATCTGTACTCAGAAAACTATAAAATACTCATGAAAGAAATTGAGGAAGACACAAAGAAATGGAAAAAGGTTCCATGCTCATGGATTGGAAGAACAAATATTGTGAAGATATCAATGCTACCTAGAGCAATCTACACATTCAATGCAATCCCCATCAAAATACCACCAACTTTTTTCAAAGAAATGGAACAAATAATCCTAAAATTGGTATGGAACCAGAAAAGAACCCAAATAGCCAGAGGAATGTTGAAAAAGAAAAGCAAAGCTGGTGGCATCACAATTCCGAACTTCCAGCTCTATTACAAAGCTGTCATCATCAAGACAGTATGGTACTGGCACAAAAAAGGACACATAGATCAATGGAACAGAATAGAGAGCCCAGAAATGGACCCTCAACTCTATGGTCAACTCATCTTTGACAAAGCAGGAAAGAATGTCCAATGGAACAAAGACAGTCTCTTCAACAAATGGTGTTGGGAAAATTGGATAGCCACATGCAGAAGAATGAAACTGGACCATTTCCTTACACCACACACAAAAATAGACTCCAAATGGTTGAAAGACCTCAATGTGAGACAGGAGTCCATCAAAATCCTAAAGGAGAACACAGGCAGCAACCTCTTCGACCTCAGCCGCAGCAACTTCTTCCTAGAAACATCGCCAAAGGCAAGGGAAGCAAGGGCAAAAATGAACTATTGGGACTTCATCAAGATAAAAAGCTCTTGCAAAGCAAAGGAAACAGTCAACAAAACCAAAAGACAACCGACAGAATGGGAGAAGATATTTGCAAATGACATATCAGATAAAGGGCTAGTATCCAAAATCTATAAAGAACTCATCAAACTCAACAGCCAAAGAACAAAGAATCCAATCAAGAAATGGGCAGAAGACATGAACAGACATTTTTCCAGAGAAGACATCCAAATGCCAACAGACACAAGAAAAAATGCTCAACATCGCTCGGCATCAGGGAAATCCAAATCCAATCCTCAATGAGATACCACCTCACACCAGTCAGAATGGCTAAAATTAACAAGTCAGGAAATGACAGATGTTGGCGGGGATGCGGAGAAAGGGGAACCCTCCTACACTGTTGGTGGGAATGCAAGCTGGTGCGGCCACTATGGGAAACAGTATGGAGGTTCCTCAAAAAGTTGAAAATAGAGCTACCATAAAAGCCAGCAATTGCACTACTGGGTATTTACCCAAAGATAAAAAAGTAGGGATCCGAAAGGGTATGTGCACCCCGATGTTTATAGCAGCAATGTCCACAATAGCCAAACTTTGGAAAGAGCCAAGATGTCCATCAACAGATGAATGGATAAAGAAGATGTGGTGTATATATACAATGAAATATTATGCAGCCATCAAAAGGAATGAGATCTTGCCATTTGCAATGACATGGATGGAACTGGAGGGTATTATGCTGAGCGAAATAAGTCAAAAAAAGAAAGACATGTATCATATGACCTCACTGATATGAGGAACTCTTAATCTCAGGAAACAAACTGAGGGTTGCTGGAGTGGGGGGTGGGGTGGGAGGGAAGGGGTGACTGGGTGATAGACACTGGGGAGGGTATGTGCTCTGGTAAGTGCTGTGAATTGTGCAAGACTCTTGAACCTCAGATCTGTACCTCTGAAACAAATAATGCAATATATGTTAAGAAAAAAAAAAAAGAAGATAGCAGGAGGGGAAGAATGAAGGGGGGGAAATCAGAGAGGTAGACGAACCGTGAGAGACAATGGACTCTGAAAAACAAACTGAGGGTTCTAGAGGGGAGGGGGGTGGGAGGATGGGTTAGACTGGTGATGGGTATTAAAGAGGGCATGTTCTGCATGGAGCACTGGGTGTTTTGCACAAACAATGAATCATGGAACACTACATCTAAAACTAATAATGTAATGTATGGGGATTAACATAACAATTTAAAAATTTTTAAAAAATGATAGTAGGAAGGGGAAAATGAAGGGAGGAAATCGGATGTGGAGAAGAACCATGAGAGACTATGGACTCTGAGAAACAAACTGAGGGTTCTAGAGGGGAGGGGAGTGGGGGGATGGGTTAGCCTGGTGATGGGTATTAAAGAGGGCACATATTGAATGGAGCACTGGGTGTTATACGCAAACAATGAATCATGGAACACTACCTTAAAAACTAATGATGTAATATATGCTGATTAACATAATATAATAAAATTAAATTTAAAAAAAAAGAAAGCTGTTGAGTGAACAGGCTGACAGGCCAAGAGATTGAATGCCAAGGATACTGTCAGGACGTCTTCCTTAGGAAGGAAACTGTTAGGAGGGCAATGTGTCCTAGAATGAGGAGGGGGAGGGCAGGGGCAGGTGCCAGAAGGTTAAAGAAATGTCATGTTCTTCTACACTTCCACCTAGATTTTATTCTCAACTCTCAGATATTCATACAGACCATGCTTTCATCACTGAATATAAATAAAAACCCTTCTTGGCAATGGGGAATGAATTGGTCAGCCTTCTCTAGAATTCACGATAGAATTCCGGTTTTGGAGGCT
>NW_025410207.1:0-8640 GCF_002201575.2 Neomonachus schauinslandi
TGCAAAAACAGCCATATTGAAAGGATGTGACATTGTGGAGCTCCAGGAGCAAAGAGTTTTCCTCTTTCTGCACTGAGCTATTTTTTCGCCAATTGCCTTTTACAATTCTTTTTTCATTTGGATCCTAGGGTTATCAAAAAAGTGGCAGTGTTCATTAAAATATAGGAACCAAAGTTCACCACAACACAAAAAGAACAGAGTGAAACTGATATTAGTGTAGAATTTTGGGAAATGAGTAATGCTCCCCAAATTCCACATTCATGGTTATCATAAACTTTTATAGCTAGAGGGTATAAAAGTAATTATCAACTTTAATCCCATTTTCCACTGATCAATGGGAGTAGAACCAAAAAAGGTTAAAGGACTTGTCCAAAGTTCCTAAAGTGGCATTACCTAGCATCTTATGGCACCAAAAGCGATGATACAATTCTTTAATGCTGAATCAGGTAAGTTATCAAACAAATTCATTAAATTAATCAGATACATTAAAAGTATGACACTGGCACAGTAATTTAATATCTTAATTGGGGACAAGGTGCTTAGCTACATTTTCTTTTAAAGGAGGATATCTCTAGATTTTTGTCTATTTTTAAAACTCAATTCACCTCAAAAGTCAGTTTTCTCCCTTTGAGTTAAATACTGAGGGTTTCGGAAGGTTTATGCCACCTACATTATAAAAATCATACCATATTTTATTAAACATAATATGAACGTTTGACTCAACAGAAACATGTGAGAATGGTGACCAAAAAAAAAAAAGTGGAGGGGGGCGCCTGGGTGGCTCAGTCAGTTGGGCCTCTGACTCTTGATTTTGACTCAGCTCATGATCTCAGGGTTGTGGGATTGAGCCCCGCATCAGGCTCCAAGCTCAGTGGGGAGTCTACTTCTCTCCGTCTCTCTCTCTCCCTCTCTCTCTCTCTCTCTCCCTTTGCCCCTCCCCTTGCTCATGCTCTCTAAATAAATAAATAAATCTTAAAAAAAGAGTCTGTTTAAAAAACAGGTGGAGGAAAAAAGTGATAATACAAATATTTGTTATTAAAAATATCTCAAAGTGGTCCTGTTGGAATGCTAAGTTCCAAGAGTGAGTACAAAGCAGAAAAGATTGCACATACTGAAACAATAAATAGGTTTAACTGAAATACTTGTTTATATCCTTTCTCTTAGTCATTGCTTCTTTCCCATTTTATTGTTTATGGAAATGCAATTTATATTTAAGCCAATAGATAAAAATAAAAACCCTAGAGATGGGGCACCTGGATGGCTCAGCGTTAAGCGTCTGCCTTCAGCTCAGGTCATGATCCCAGGGGCCTGGGATGGAGCCCCATGTCAGGCTCCCTGCTCAGCAGAGAGTCTGCTTCTCCCTTTCTCTCTCCCTCTGCCTCTCCCCCGGCTCATGCTCGTGCACACACATGTGCTCTCTCTCAAATAAATAAATAAATGTTAAAAAAAAAAAAAACAACACTAGAGATTATTATATATCTTTTTTAAAGATTTATTTATTTTAGATAGAGAGCATGAGCAGGAAGGGCAGAGGGAGAAGGAGAGAGAAACTAAAGCACACTCCACGCTGAGCACAGAGCCCAACGCGGGGCTCACTCTCATGAACCTGAGATCACAACCCAAGCCAAAACCAAGAGTCGGATGCTCAACTGTGCCACCCAGATGTGCCAAGATAATTGCATTTTTTTTAAGTTTTTTTTTTTTAAGATTTTATTTATTTATTTGACAGAGAAAGACACAGCGAGAGAGGGAACACAAGCAGGGGGAGTGGGAGAGGGAGAAGCAGGCTTCCCGCTGAGCAGGGAGCCCAATGCGGGGCTCGATCTTAGGACCCCGGGATCATGACCTGAGCCGAAGGCAGATGCTTAGCGACTGAGCCACGCCAGGTGCCCCGATAATTGCATTTTTTAAGGAATTTTCTTTACGGTTACTCTGGTTCATGAGGTCACATGGTGCATAGCTCAATTAGTTTCCCAGGTCATATGCCACTTGGGAGACTTACAGAGAAACTTAAGGAAAACCAATCATAAGAATGTTTTCCTGCACTCCTATCATTTAGATAGCAGAAATAATCTATTTCCGAACACAATTACGTATTTAGACAACCCCATGTTATACACGAACTTTTCTCCTAAGTGGAAAATCAAAATGACTCAGATAATTGATAAAGAGAAAAAACAAAAGAGCAGCAGCAAAGTGAACCTCTACCTCTTTTTGAAGTTGAACTTTCTTTTTTTCCAAATCCCAGATGTCTATCTGTAACATGCCTATCTCATTCTTAAACTTTTGAACATCTTGCTGTAATTCTTCTTTTAGACATACTTCTGATGTTCTGTAACTACATGGTGGAGAAGAACTCACATTTTCTAATTTGGGTTCCATACTTCTATAGGTATTAGTACTGTTATTAACTGCACAGAATGGCTTCTGGAACAAAACTTTTGTTTTCTTGTAAATGTTTGTAACGGCAGAACTATGGTGCCTCTTTATTTGAGCCATTTGTCTCACCTCATTGGAGCGGGAAAACCTTTTGTCAAAATGGCTTTCTGAATCACTAGACTGAGGTATACGTCCAATGTCTAATTTAGAATTAGTGCTATTTTGGTTCATACTTTTTGCCATTTGCACGTCAAACTCTTGGTCTTCTTTCACTTCAAACGTAGCGAGTGGGTTCCTTACTTTTTTAGTTTCTGTATCACTTTTAAAACTCTTATTTTTGTTAAAAGCATGCTCAGTGTCTGGTTTGTTATCATTTTCACAGTCTGATTTATTTTCATTTAAAGAAAAATCAGAAGATGCCTGGCAAGCATATTTGAGACGAGACTTTTTTTGTTCAGGAAATGCCTGAACTACTAGAGGGACAGGCACTGCAAATATATCCTTTTTCTCACAATCAAGTCTATCATTTGTCAAGTCAGAAGGTATTTCCATTAAGTTTGCTCCTTCTTTAAAGTTACCACGTAGTGACTCTTCCTTAGGATAAGGAGCAATTTTGTGTCTTTCACAAGTTGCACCGAACTTCCGCTTTAACTCACTGGTGATGTGTTTTAGATTATTTTTCCACACTAATTTGCCTTGTTTGATCGAGATTTCCTCACGCTTTTGCACAGAAGGATGTTCTGAATATACAGATATATTATCCTTTCTATCACATTTCTTATTCATTTCTGGTTCTCGAGACTTTTTTTGCAGATGCAAAAGTGGAACGTTAATTTGCTGGGCTTGATTTTCACATGTCTTTTCTGCCAGGATACATGTTTGTGAAATACCTTTATCCTTAAGTAATCAAGTATGGACAAAGAAAAATTAGAAAATAATTAAAATTGAACTGTTAAATTTCTTAATCTATGTTAAGCTGCTCCCAAGTCACTATATTGTAACAAAGAAGTGACAAATAACTCGCCCTAGCTTAAGACAGAAGAAAACATAAATCCATAAACTTAACTTTGTCAGTTTTTTTGAAATAAACAATTCATTCCATGTTACATCTACCAAAAAATGAATTAGATTATTTTTTAATGTTGCAAACTTAAAAGCATTTTATCTCACCATACTTAAGAATATATATATATATTTATATATATATATAAATTATATTATAATTTTCATATTTAAGAATAGTGAGCCCCTACAGTGCATTTGAGGATTTTCTTTAAAGATTAATAACTAGAGAATAGGCAAATTTTCAATTATTAGGAGCCAAGATCAATTAACATCAATCAGAAAGAAAATTCCTAAATCTTAATTCAAATTATGTACTATGATAGTGTTATACATCACTATAATTATCTGCTTATATACAGCTCTAATATAATGTCCACTGAGAGTGGATGAGAAAAATGTTAATAATACTTACTGATTTCCTATGCTGAAATGAAATAACTGAAAAAGTTATTGTTTATTACCCAACTACAAAGGTCCCACCCTGGAAGGTGTGATTCTACAATAGGCAATTGTGCTGATTTTATGACCCCACTCTCTGAAGTCAACTACACAGACATCGCAAGGCAAAATAAATCGTTTATCTTGGCATCAGTGACTGGCAATAGAGAACTGCACATTTTGAACCACTGAGAATAATTACTCCTTCTACACGAATCTAAGTCAGTAGTCATCATTATTGTACTGCTCATAATTTCAACTGCTTAAACATATGATTCAATGTTTGATGTTACCTTCTTTATCACATAAAAAGTTACAAAAATGTGAAGAAGCAAACAATAGTCAGGAATTTTTTTTTATCTCAATTCCAAGGATGAAGTTTAGCTATAAGTTACTATAAACTCTCACAATATTTTAAGTTTTGTAACTTGTAAAATTTTATAAAAACTAAATATTAAATTATAATCTAATGACTTCAATATGTCCATTCAAAAGATCATTTCATTTGAACTATGTTACATTATTAAAGCAGGAAAAACAGTATAAAATCGGAAATTTAAATTTAACTTTTTCCATACCTTTAGGTGGTTATTTTCACTTTCATCAAGTCTTTTTTGCTCTTCCTCTGATGTCCTTTCTAAGTCTAGTTCTGCTGGCCAATCTATATATTTAGTTAAAATGGACTACTTAGAATGGTTAGATAAAAGCTATAACCTTCTTAAAAATAGAAAATAACATTTTATCAATTGAGAGTTTAAATTAAACTTAATCTTTAGCTGAATATTTACTTTAAGAAATACTTTTAATTATAGAAAACTTCAACAAACCATTTGGGAAATACTAAATGTCACCAGGTTAAAGACAAACAAACATCCCAAAGATTCATTCACAAGTTCATCCACCTAACATCAATGAACAAAACAATCAGAAACAAAATTTTATAATGCAGCAGAAACATATAAAATCACAACAGACTGTTCTTTACCTTGTAACAGCACCTCTTAACACCCAAAGCTTCAACTACAACATTATTCATGGTTTCCAAAATTATTAGTATTTTTTATGCCTTTATTAGTGTACAACCTTCCTATGGGTGTATGTCCCTGATGAGTGTAAACATGCCTGAAATGTTTTCCTCTACTACTTGATAAATTTCTTCACATCTTTTAGGACACAGACTGCTATGTAAAGTCATCCTTGATTATGGCTCTTCTTCCCCAGATGAATAGGTGTCTCTTCCTTCGTACTTTACCGATTTTTCTAGTGTATCTTCACCACCTGAACTGTAAATTACTTCTTTGTATATCTCTTTCTTTTGCTCCTGGACTGTATGGGACAATCTCTCTCACTCTCTCTCTTTTTTTGGAGAGGGGGAGGAGCAGATAGAGTGAGAGGGAATCTTGACCGGGCTCCAAGCCCAGCACTGAGCCCCACACGGGGCTCGATCTCACAAGTCTGAGGTCATGACCGGAGCCGAAATCAAGAGTTGGACACTCAACCGACTGAGCCACCCAGGTGCCCCTGTATGGGGCAATCCCTTAAGTCATTTCTGTGTTTACAGTCTTTATTTTACGCAGTAATTATTTACAGAGTTCCCCGTAAGTGCTAGGCACCCAGGTTTAAAGAAGCATGTAGATAAAAGGTGTCAGGAATGGTTTTTCTGGAGATAATGCCTGAACTGAAACTGAACACAGTAAGGTCAGCCAGATTCAAAGGGGTCAGAGGGAGGAAAATGGGGAGAGTATGCAAGGCTGTAGTAAGACAAGGGAGAGAAGCACACAACAGGGTAAATATTTGTCTAAAAGGGAGAGAAGCACACAACAGGGTAAATATCTGCCTAAAATACAGGGATCTAAGAGGAAGTCAAGATTATGAAAGCTTTATATGTAATTTTAAGGTACCTGGACACAAATATATTTTCAACAGTGGTTCAGAGTCATATTTACATTTGAGACAGATCACTCTAGATGCTGTGGAGAGGGATGAATTTGAGGGGCACTGTAATAAAAGATGGGAGATGAATTAGAAGGCAGTAAGGCAAAATAAAGATGAAGTACACCTGCACTGACAGAACGGTTCCAGAAATATTGAGGCTATAAAATGATCAGGGCACAGTACAGAATAAATCTGTATTAAATGAATAAACACACAATCTTGGGTCTCTAGAGAACTAACTTTGCTCATTACTTTATAAATGGCATCAAGTGAGAAGAGAAACAATCTACATGAACTGTTTCAAGTTGCTTGTATTTAGAATTTGTGTTTCAGATCTTCCTTTGTTACAGGAGCCTGTAGGTATTTTAAAAGTCCTACTTCTTGGATCTACCAAGCTCATGAAGAAGTAACATTAGTACGATGTCAGATCTAGAGTTCAGAATCCTCACTTTAAAGATACTACCTGGGCTTGAAAAAAGCATAGAAGTTATTAGAGAAACGCTTTCTGGAGAAGTAAAAGAACTAAAATCTAACCAAGTAGAGATCAAAAAGGCTATTAATGAGGTGCAATCAAATATGGGGGCGCTAACTGCTAGGATAAATGAGGCAGAAGAGAGAATCAGTGATACAGAAGACCAAATGATGGAAAATAAAGAAGCTGAGGAAAAGAGAGAGAAACAACTACTGGATCACGAGGGCAGAATTCGAGAGATAAGCGATATCATAAGATGAAACAACATTAGAATAATTGGGATCCCAGAAGAAGAAGAAAGAGAGAGGGGGGCAGAAGGTATAATGGAGCAAATTATAGCAGAGAACTTCCCTAATTTGGGGAAGGAAACAGGCATGAAAATCCAGGAAGCACAGAGAAACCCTCTCAAAATCAATAAAAATAGGTCAACACCCCGACATCTAATAGTAAAACTTACGAGTCTCAGAGACAAAGAGAAAATCCTGAAGGCAGCTCGGGAGAAGAGATCTGTAACCTACAATGGTAGAAACATTAGATTGGCAACAGACCTATCCACAGAGACCTGGCAGGCCAGAAAGGACTGGCAGGATATAGTCAGAGCACTAATGAGAAAAATATGCAGCCAAGAATACTATATCCAGCTAGGCTGTCACTGAAAATAGAAGGAGAGATAAAAAGCTTCCAGGACAAACAAAAACTAAAGGAATCTGCAAACACGAAACCAGCTCTACAAGAAATCTTGAAAGGGGTCCTCTAAGCAAAGAGAGAGCCTAAAAGCAACAGAGACCAGAAAAGAACACAGACAATATATGGTAACAGTCACCTTACAGGCAATACAATGGCACTAAATTCCTATCTTTCAATAGTTACCCTGAATGTAAATGGGCTAAATGCCCCAATCAAAAGATACTGGATATCAGATTGGATTAAAAAACAAGACCCATCGATATGCTGTCGGCAAGAGACTCATTTTAGACCCAAAGACACCCCCAGATTGAAAGTGAGGGGGTGGAAAACCATTTACCATGCTAATGGACACCAAAAGAAAGCTGGGGTGGCAATCTTTATATCAGACAAATGAGATTTTAAACCAAAGACTGTAATAAGAGATGAGGAAGGACACTATATCGTACTTAAAGGGTCTATCCAACAAGAAGATCTAACAATTGTAAATATCTATGCCCCTAACATGGGAGCAGCCAATTATATAAGGCAATTAATAACAAAAGCAAAGAAACACATCGACAACAATACAATAATAGTGGGGGACTTTAACACCCCCCTCACTGAAATGGACAGATCATCTAAGCAAAAGATCAACAAGGAAATAAAGACTTTAAATGACACACTGGACCAAATGGACTTCACAGACCTATTCAGAACATTCCATCCCAAAGCAACGGAATACACATTCTTCTCTAGTGCCCATGGAACATTCTCCAGAATTGATCACATCCTAGGTCATAAATCAGGTCTCAACCAGTACTAAAAGATTGGGATCATTCCCTGCCTATTTTCAGACCACAATGCTTTGAAACTAGAACTCAATCACAAGAGGAAAGTTGGAAAGAACTCAAATATATGGAGGCTAAAGAGCATCCTACTGAAGAATGAATGGGTCAACCAGGAAATTAAAGAAGAATTAAAAAAATTCATGGAAACCAATGAAAATGAAAACACAACGATTCAAAATCGTTGGGATGTAGCGAAGGCAGTCCTACGAGGAAAGTATATAGCAATACAAGCCTTTCTCAAGAAACAAGAAAAGTCTCAAGTACACAACCTAACCCTACACCTAAAGGAGCTGGAGAAGGAACAGCAAATAAAGCCAAAACCCAGCAGGAGAAGAGAAATAATAAAGATCAGAGCAGAAATCAATGAAATAGAAACTAAAAGAACAGTAGAACAGATCAACGAAACAGGGAGCTGGTTCTTTGAAAGAATTAACAAGATTGATTAATCCCTGGCCAGACTTAGCAAAAAGAAAAGAGAAATGACCCAAATCAACAAAATTATGAATGAAAGAGGAGCGATCACAACCAACAGCAAAGAAATACAAACAATTATAAGAACATATTATGAGCAACTCTATGCCAGCAAATTAGATAACCTGGAAGAAATGGATGCATTCCTAGAGATGTATCAACTACCAAAACTGAACCAGGAAGAAATAGAAAACCTGAACAGACCTACAACCACTAAGGAAATTGAAGCAGTCATCAAAAATCTCCCAAAACACAAAAGCCCAGGGCCAGATGGCTTCCCAGGGGAATTGTACCAAACATTTCAAGAAGAATTAAGACCTTTTCTTCTGAAACTGTTCCAAAAAATAGAAATGGAAGGAAAACTTC
>NW_025410208.1:0-8633 GCF_002201575.2 Neomonachus schauinslandi
TCCTTAAAAGAGACGAACCGCACCCAGAGAACTGGCCTGAAATTGGCAAGGAGCCAAGGTCCGAGGCCACCGCCGTGCTTTACAGAACGACTGAGCACAGCACCGGTGACGTCCCGGATTGGGACGCGGTGCCTTGCTAATGGGCCGGGCATGTAGCCTAAGGAGGAACTCTGGGTGTGTTCTTTCGTCAAAGGCACTGCTACGACTCGCGCCCACCGTACTTTCCTCTGCCCGCCCCTTCATCTTTGCTTTCTCCCTCCTTGTCGGACTCTCGAGCTCCCTTTCTCTGTGTCTTCCTTCCCGCCTCACCAAAACCGCCAGGGATGCCCGAGTTCCAGCACAATGGTGCACGGAGCCTGCTTTTATCCGCCTTCCTGAGGAGCTGAGGCCGGTGGGCAGCTCTGGTCTCTTGGGTGCCCAAGCTCTGCTGCAAGTTCTTCTGTGGTCTGTCTGAGTGCAGTAGCAGCCAGGGAGGCGATGGCATAGTGAGCATTGGCAGCACACCATGCCCTTTCTCCGGTACTCACGAGGTCCTCCCGTGCAAGCAGCACTGATGGGTGGTGCGCCTCACACCCGCCGGCCAACTCCCACCCCCCTTGCATTGGCCCCTGAGCATCTGTGCCTCGAGCGGGAAGAGAGACCCCTGAATAACCACGGAATGCACACGAGGCCTGTGTGTCCCTAGGGACGTGGCTGCACTCGGCCTCTTGCCCTTTTCTCCACAATCGGCAGAGCTGGAAATCCTGCAGTCCCTCTCCTTCGCTGACCGGGGCCTACACACACTCATACACACGTGTGCACAGGAAACGCTTGGACCCACGACACACACGCATACGGTCTTGACACACAGGCATGCGCCGTTCGCCTCACACACACTCATACGAGCCTGTCAACACACAGAGACACACAACACACACACGAGCTCAAGCACACACACGCACAGGACACACACGCACACACCCGGTTTCGACACACCGGAATATTGTTGGCCGCACACACGCACGCAGACACAAACCCGTGCAGACAGGCACCGCTCTCTCTCTCTCATACACACACACACACACACAGTCTGAGGCCCACAGGCCTGCATGTGGCTGCACACACTCACGCATGCGCACACGTGTGCATGCACACGCACTCAGATCACAGAACACACACACGTCCTGCCCCTAGGTATGCACACTTGCCCATGCAAACACACACAACTGCGCTTGCAAACGCACGCACAAGACTCACACAAGTTAGCCGGCACAGCCTACACGCTTGGCCCTTCACTAACAAACACACACACATGCAAAAATCACACACGATCTTAGGCACACATCTATTCACGATTGGCTGCCATGGCCCCAACACACAGACACACACACACACACACACACACACACACACACACACACACACGTTAGAGATTCGAGAAACTGCAGAATGCCACGGATAGCCAAGACGGTGTTGAGAGTATCCCCTGTGCTCATGGGATCCCTCTTCCTCCTCACCCAGGGCCTCACGAGCCTCCTTGACAAGGCCCAGTGCCATTGTTAAGAAGGGCCGTGTTGCTGTGGGTGTTCAGAGGATGTTCGGGAACACGGAGGGAAGTCGGGGATTCTCGGCACAGGAGCGGGATGGGACAAGGGAACCCCTCTCCCAGACACTGGCGGGCCATCCCCAACTGAACGAGCGTCAGGAGGCCTGAGAGAGGGGCCGACGGGCATGGGTGACAGTTGAGAGAAACGGGGGGAGAAGCCTTGCTTCTCCTGACTGACCTGGGACGTTCTGGCTGACAGTCTGTCGGGTCTGAATTGCCCGTGTGGAAGCACCCCATTGGATGTGTGCCCTGAGTTCCCCAAGGTTCCCTTCTCACCCTGCCACCCGCTCCCTGGGCAAGCTGGGCCCCAGGCTCTCTGAGCCTCAGTTTCCCCGCCGCTAACCTGCCTGTTCCCCGGCACCTTCCACACACATGTCAGGACCCAGCCCCCTGGCTCCTCACCGACAGGCCCTCCTCTCAGTTCATTCCCTTCGGCTGCCTTCCTGCCTCGGGTAGTACTGCAGGGGATTGGGCCACAGGTCCTCGATGATAACCTGGTAGGGGAAACAGGCCAGGTGTGCACGGTGCCCGGGCCCCGGGTCCAAGCAGCTGTGGCTCGGGCAGCACCCCTGCTGACGAAGGCCGCGGGGGGCCCCACCTCGGCGATCCTGTCAGACCCTGGGCAGCTGGGGTCACACAACCAGTTGAAGAAGTTAAGGCTGGTGGTGTCGTGCCTGCGGCCGGCGGCTCCACGTTCATAGTCCCAGAACCACTGCACTGGAGTGGAACGAGATGCCCTATATCCTGCAGGAAGGGAAAACTTAGGAGAGCTTCTCCGCGGCCTAGGACCCACGCCCTCTCGCCCTCTCTCCCTCTCAACCTCCCAAACTCTCTCAGTCCTGGGCCGGGTCCCGTCCCCACCCTGGGCCCACACCCACCCCCACCGCGCACCTCCCCTCCCACTCCCAAGAGCCCCCCTGCCCGCGCCCAGCATCCTCGAAGCTCAAGCCCACTCCTACCGGCAATGCTAAGGTGATACTCCTTAATGATGCCTTTGTTCTGGAAGTAGGGGTTGTTCCCAAAGAAAAACATCAACCTGCAGCGGTACTTGGGACGGCACTTTTCCTCCACCTGCCCCGCCGAAGGAAGAGGAGGGGAAGGGGGAACGTGTCCTCTAGGTGTCCCGAGCTGCTTGCCTGGCCGTGGCACTGAACAGCTTTGCCGGGCCCCCTCCTGCTCAAACCCCACGGCCACCGGGCCTCCTTCAGCCTCCGTCTCCCAGGACTGACCTCCAAATTGGTCATGTAGCTGAGCAGAGAGCCCGATGTGGGACTCGATCCTGGGACTCCAGGATCATGACCTGAGCCGAAGGCAGTCGCTCAACCACCTGAGCTACCCAGGCGCCTACGGAGCCTGCTTTTATGCGCCTTCTGAGGTGCTGTGTCTTGTGGGTGGCCCTGCTGTCTTGGGTGCCTCAGCTCTGCTGCAAGTTCTTCCTTGGTCTGTCTGTCACTGAGTGCAGGACCAGCCAGGGAGGTTATGGCAAAATGAGCATTGGCAGCACACCATGCCCTTTCTCCAGTACTCACGAGGTCCTACGGGACCGTCCCACACCTCATGCCATTGCACCCCTGGGAGGCAAACGTTCTTCTTCTTTGTTCTTCTCCAAAGAAGAAGCACAACTTTAAAAGGCACGGGGTGCAAGACTGTCAGTCCATCCATTATCCAGTCAATGACCATTAGAGCCCTGTCCTGTTGAAGAACACTGCTGCACTGGAAAGTTCCAGGTGAATAGGAGAGGGAAGGAAACAGGGAAGGTGATAAATTATAGTCGGATATAAAGAGGCAGAGGAGGTTCTTTAGTCCCTACATTACATGAAGATATTATCTTGGTCTAGGACCCTGGATCAGAGATTCCTCTACCTGGCAGATAGGGGGATAGAATGCATGGAGGGAGGTGATGAATCACCTCCCTAGCCCTGAGTCCCACCAAACCTCCATCTGGTGAGACAATGTGTATGTGGACAAAAGCACCCTTAGGTCCAACATTTTGTCTTCCATGGGGATCACAAGCCACTGCTAAGAAAGAAATATCCACAAAAGAAGAGAAAGGTAGGTGGTGAGTTAATGGAAGTAATGCAGAGCTATGGCAAAGAAATCAAACTGTCCCTCATTATGTCTGCACATACCCATTCCTCCCATTCCCTCTCTGGCTTGCAGTGGGGATCCACAGAGACAAAGGAAATCTCCATAACCCACCTGCAGCTGATAGGCAGTGAGATACTGAAGTAGCAGAAGGAGTCAACTGTCACAAATACTTTGCCACAATCAAGACACACCAGTGCCTGTGACAGGCCATGTGAAGTATCCACAATCACAGAGCCATTCCACCACTGGAGAGATGTGGGGCGGGAGACTAGGGCAAGGAATGATGCATATCTTTCCTGGTTAAGCTTACACCCACTCCTAAAGTCGAACTAGAGTTACGTGGATTTCTGGAAAGATAACTAGAAAGTGTTCACTGTCATGATTGGAGGTGATCTTGGTCAGGAGACTAGGCTGGTTAACTCTGAGATGGATATAGTGGTAGATGTGGTTGTGTAGCTAGGGTGGAGAATGAGAGTTGGATTTGAGTTCAGGATGGAGAAAGAGATCTGAAAATAGGGTTTTGTTTTGCTCTGTTTTGTTTTTCTTTGTTTTGTGTTGTGGATAACTAAGGGAGTCAGAGGTTCTCTAAAGAAGAGACTCTCAGTTTTAAGGAGGCTCTGGATGGAGAGGCTTTTTTTTTTCTTTTGTTTTTGCTTTAAAGGAGAGGTTTTCTTTTAAAGATTTAATTTATTATTTGTGAGTCAGAGAGCATGCATGCAAGAGTGTGAGCATGAGCAGGGGGAAGGCAAGACACAGAGGGAGAGAGAGAAGCAGCCTAGCCACTGAACAGGCAGGCTGATGTGGGGCTGGATCCACAATACCTAGCACTGCTAACCAGACCATGCCTGCTTCACCATATGCATATAGGCCTCTAAAATCTCACCATTCATGCCCACCACTTGGATCTCCTCCAGGTAGGGTTTGTTGAAGAAGTACTCAGTAAGCTCTAGTACTTTGCTGAAGCAGTATGGAAGGCAGGGCTCAGGTAATAAGAGAAAAGAAAAGAGAATGCAGCCAACGTGCAACAGACAAAAGGAAGTGAGGAGGGAGTACAAAAGAGAAAGAAACAGACCAGGCTGGAGATGGAGCAGAGAAGCTACCCATATTTCAGAAGAAAGAAGAATGTAGTAGCAAAGGAAAATGAGAAGGAAAACTTGATGATAATACTACTAATAAAAAAGAATGAATAAAAATTGGTAAAAATTTAAAAAGTAGATGATACTTAAGTGCAGACAGTGGAAACATTTCAGGAAAAGGAGTTCATGTGTCAAGAAGAAATTTGGGCAGGTCATTTTACACTTGTGGTGCCCTAGGTCCCAATGTGATCCCCTTCCTGGGAGCCTACCTGGTCCACCCTCTCTGTCCCCAACATGCTATTTGCCAGTCCCAGTCCCAGCAGCTGACCCTACACGGCCAAATTTATGAAGCTTGTGTTGCTTGGACTCGTGAGACTGTAGAGACCTGGCTGGCTCTCAAAGTCATCATCCTCTTCTCATATGCTCTTCCTGGGGTTGGATGAAAAATTCTCTCAAGTGACAGCCTGCTACCTATCAGTTAAATGTATTTCAGGGTTCATCTCTCTTTCTTACCATAAAACCACACTCTGTACCAAATAGCCCAGGGTTCACATGGAGTGCAGCCATGCACTATGGCAAGAAACATGTTTATTTCAGGTTTCCACGATGACCACCTGAATTGCAGAAAGAGGAGGATCTGCCTTATGTCAACACTGACAGTTGAGTCAATCTGCCAGTCTACCTTCGGAAAAAACAAACAAGACAGAACAAAACAAAACAAAACCCTCCTCAACCCTTACATGCTCAGGCCTGAGGCAACTGTTCAAAAGAACATATCCTGGCCCAAAACAATTTCTCTTACTGCAAGTCTACTAGGAAGTGCTCCCCCCAGGTGTGTGCAATACTAAATCTGTGGAGAACGATGGAGGAAATTGAAGATCTTCCTGGGATCAAAATAATAGAACCATCCCAGCATCAGACCCTGACTCTTCCCCCACTTGAATGATATCTGAATTAGGGTATTTTGTGCCCAAACAATCTTTAAGTGACTGATCTATGTTTACAACTTGAAGCCCCTTGGGGCTCTCCGGTCCTGGAATAGCATCCAAGTCACTAGTTTGCAGCTCACCTGGCCTTGGGAGTCGGAAACATGGCTGTTGTGGCTTGAATTATGTCCTCAAAGAAGATAAATTGAAATCTTTAATCTCAGGCGCCTGGGTGGCTCAGTTGGTTAAGCGACTGCCTTCGGCTCAGGTCATGATCCTGGAGTCCCAGGATCGAGTCCCGCGTCGGGCTCCCTGCTCGGCAGGGAGTCTGCTTCTCCCTCTGACCCTCCTCCCTCTCATGCTCTCTGTCTCTCATTCTCTCTGTCTCAAATAAATAAATAAAATCTTAAAAAAAAAAGAAATCTTTAATCTCTGGCATCTGAATGTAACCTTACTTGTAAACAGGGTCTTTGCAGATATAATCAGATTAAGGTGAGATAGCACTGATTCGAGACCAATTGTTATCTTTATAAGAAGGCCACGTACAGAGACATATTCCCACAGGGAGAAGACGATCTCATGGCAGGGACAGAGATAGAAGTCATACATTTACAAACTAGGCATTCTAAGGATTGCTGGAAACCACCAGAAACTAGGAAAAGGCAGAGAAGACTTCTTTCCCAGGAATTTCAGAGGAAACAGCCCTGTCGACACTTTGATTTCACATTTTCCAGTCTCCAGAAAAGCGAGAGAACATTTTCTGTTGTTTTAAGCTCCCCACACTATGGTATTAAATCACAGGAGCCCTACAGAACGAATACTGGGATTGTACCAGTAGGGATGTGCTGCCACAATCAGTAACTAAAAATGTAGAACTAACTATATGATTGGGTAACAGCTAGAAGGGTTGTAAAGTGCATCATAGAGAAAGCCTTGATTGCCTTGAAGAGACTGTTGGTAGAAATATGGGTGTGAATGGTCACTCTGTTGAGATTTCAGATGGAATTAACTCCCTCAGAAAAGTAACTTCTATCATCTTATAAAAATACATTAATTTCACAAATAGAATGTCTGTAAAAATGTAAACATGGTAATAAATGATGACCCAATGAATGCTCATTTTATTTTAATGTGCTATGCTGAAAACTTTCTAGATACTTATGTAATGGTTTTAAGAACCTTTGAGGAAGGTACTATTGCAATCCCCTTTACATTAATGTGAGACAAGGCCACAGAAATTTTAAGTATGCCAATATCTCACAGTTCATATGTAAAATAACCAGAATATGTACCAGGAAGTGGGACCAAAGTACTTACAAGTATTGTTAAAGGCCAAAAAAGACTACCTACATGAAAAACATAAGTTTTTACAAACTCCTACAGCCAAAAAGAGGATTCAGCAAGGTCGCTGGATAAAACGTTATCTTCAATATCAGTGTTTCTGGCAACTGGAAAACTTGTAGGAAGTCTCTGTTATTTTAACATGTTAATATGCTATTAAGTATACTCCTAATAATACTACCAATTAATTATATTGTGAATATATTATTAATAACATTCCTTATTAATACAGTATTGATATGTCATCATAGTACCATAAACTATACAACTAATTTATTATTATATTAACATCATTTATAAATTAACTATATTATCTATACATTTCTTAAACATATAAATAACCTGTAACCTTGAAATTCAACTCTTAGCTCGATACCGACCAGAAATGCATAAATCCATGTAATAAAAAAAAATTAGCAGGAGAATATTCAAGGCAGCCTTATCAGAATTACGTGGCAGATATGTTGGCTATTATATTTTGGACATCATGATTGGACTGTATCAGCTCTAGTAGGAAGACCAAGATATGAGACAGGAGGAAGAGATGGCAGAAGAGTAGGGGACCCTATTTCAACCTGTCCCCAGAATTGACCTGGATATCTACCAGACCACTATGACCACCCATGAAATCAGCCTTAGATGGAAGAAGATAGGACTGGATCTTAACAAACAAAATATCACAGGTGTTTGGTTTCAAGGTCAGAAGCGGGAAGTGCTGAACCTATGAGTAGATATAGGAGGATAAACAGAACGGGGAGGGAGCCATGAGGATCATGCACCTCTGGTTAGGGATAGACTCCTGCGCTGGGGATGGGGCACAGAGTTGCAGATAGGTAGGGGCAGGGAAAGGACCTTAGGTCAGCTCCCCCAGCCCCTACAGAAACCCGGGAGAGAAACCCGGATGGTGGGGCCGTGCTTGTGAACTGGGGGTGACAGGGGGTTTTAGAAGCACAAAAGGCAGACACGTGCTCAACCTGGAGGCAAGGACTGGGAGCGCTGCTTGGGGGTGAACAAACCAGGACATGGCAGTTTATATCAGCACAGACAGAAACGGAGATGGTGTGGCCTGGAGAGCTCACAGAAGAACAGACTGCAATCTCTCTGCTCTAAGGTAGAGGATTGGAAAAGATCTCTTCTGCGCTGACTCTTGAATCAGACATGGGAAGCCACCAGGGAAAGCCACTAAAGAAGAAAAGCCCCTCAAAACCGGTATTCAATGAGCCCATCCCCCAGCACAGGGGCAGGGCAACTCTGCCCAAACAGGGTTGCCTGAGTAACAGCAGGGCAGTCACCTCCCCCAGAACACAGGCTGGGAAAACAAGAAGCCAAAAATTCTAAGTCCCTATAAAACAGGAGCATCTTGCTTGGGTTGTGTTCAATAATTTGGACCTGTACATTCCCTCAACCTGCCCTCAACAGAATGACCAAGAGGAGACATGCAAAATAGGAAAGACTCAGAGACTATGATTTATGCCACAGATTTACAAATGGATACAGATATAACGCAGATGTCAGAGATGGGATGCAGGTTAGCATTTGTGAAGGCAATAGCTAGAATGGAGAAATCAATTAATGGCAACATAAAGTCTCTAAGGGCAGAAATGAAAACTGAACTGG
>NW_025410209.1:0-8627 GCF_002201575.2 Neomonachus schauinslandi
GCTTCTCCCTCTGCCCCTTCCCCCTGGCTTGTGCTCTCTCTCTCTCTCTCTCTCGCTCACTCTCTTTCTGTCAAATAAGTACATAAAATTTAAAAAAAGAAGAAGAAAGCAGTAAGTGGGCATTTTTAGTAGTTCCAAGTCTTGAGTCAAATAAAAGTGAGGTCCAAACAGGGCCTTTATAATGTTTCTGCTGTGCTCAGAGGAAGAAATGGCAATGGGTCACTCCACAAGGAAAATTCTGAATGCTCATTCCAGATATAGGGTTCCCGTCGGAATCTCACCAGAATGGACATTTATTGTCCCCGTCCATCTGTTCTGCCCCCCAGGGAAGCTGTATTCTATTTCCATAACTGCACTTCAGGCTCTCTGGCTCCTCCTCCGACCCTGCCACTCATTATGGTAACTGCACCCACCTGACTTCTTTTTTTTTTTTTTTAGATTTTATTTATTTATTTGAGAGAGAGCAAGAGTGAGAGATTGCAGAGGGAGAGGGAGAAGCAGGCTTTCCGCGGAGCAGGGAGCCCGATGTGGGGCTCAATCCCAGGACCCTGGGAGCATGACCTGAGCCCAAGGCAGACGCTTAACGGGCTGAGCCCCCCAGGCGCCCCCCACCTGACTTCTGATGGTCACAGGCAGCCAAGGCTCTCTGTTATGTCGGAGCTCTACTGTCCCCACTGCTACGGTGAGCCTGGCCCCGTAGCGGACACTCCCCCTGGCAGGCCTGACTGTCGAAGAGAGCCAACACCGACTTTCTTAGAGGTGCTAGTGCCCCTCTCACCAGCTCATTCCTCATCTTTGCGACGTGGCATATCCTGTGGCTTTCTGTTGAGTTTTCCAGGCCTGATTAGTATATCCACTCGAGAACGCTCACCTCTGAATCTTTTTATCCCTACTTCCTCGATTGCCCCAGCAATGCTGGCATTCCAACCTCACTTAGCATGGATCCTCACTTGTTCTGTACTTCTAGGAGCTACCCCAGGAGTGAGTTTGTACCATTTCTTGTGGTCCCTGCCGGGGTGTTAAATCCTATATTCCAGGAGAGTGTTCCCACATTGAGAAACTCACTTTTATCCAATGTTATAGTCTAGCTCCCTCGATCAAGCGCTCGCAGAATCCAGTTCCATGTGACTTTTTCCAGCTTCTGCCAATCCATGCTGGCTAGATTTTGCGGCTTCTTGGGGGCATAGTCACTTTCCTCCCTTATCAGGCCTAGCAAGTTCAGGCTGTGCCTTAACCCTCCTTATAGGCCTAGTGGCCAGGAGGGAAAGTGAGTGCACACATTGCCTTGTGGAGCAGAAATTCTGCATCATCTCCAAGCAAGAGGTGAGGAGATTATCAGAAGGGAAGTCAGATCAGTTCTGTAGACAAATCTGGGGATTCAAGATTTTGGTGGCATCAATCTAGATAGCCCCAGACCGAGTGTCAGGGTCCTATGCTTTCCCAGGAAGCATTCTGATTTTGGCATTAGCAAACTTGGATCCATTGGGAGTTTAAGCTTTCTTGGGAGCTCGATAACCACTGCCTTCTATTGGGCTTAGAGCTCCTATTTCCCCCCTACTGCTCAAACAGTTGCTATATCACACCAGATCGTATGTTCCCTTCTACCAGTAGGCCATTCCAGTTCACCCCCTGGTGAAGCTCTTAATAATAATAGGACTGCCACCTTGTGGCAGGGGGCTATCTGTGATGCGGTCCTAACTGCCAACCGGGCAGTGAGTGACCTAGCTCCCAAATTGCATCTATGCACCAATTTCTTGGATAAATCTCCATTTCAAGTGTCATAATTTGAGTTCCCCAGGAAACGGACTGCAAGATAGATTGTAGCATGCAGGATGCTTACTTACTAATAGGTGTCTTTTGGATTAGCAGCTGTGGAAGGAAGCTGGTTAGGGCAGAAGGGAAGTAGAGGTGCACTGCAGACCCACCAGCAGCCTCAGCCAACCCCACAGAGAGATCTGGAGTTAGAATGACCCTTTGGAATTGTCCCAAGTCGGGCTGAGATGGTCAAGCCTTTCATACCCCTTCTTTGGTCCGACACCGTGGGCTGCCTCAGAAAACTTGGTTACCTTGAGTGAGGCAAGTCTCCGTACCTCGGCAATCCCTGAAGGGGCTGACAGCTCAAGTCGGCTTGCCAACAGTGTTCTCAGCAGCTCAGCCCAGAAAGTCCTTTACCGAAATAGGAGATGGGCCAGCATATCACAGCATCCGCCACAGGTACCAGTTCTTCGCCCTAAAAATTGCCAGTGAAAAGTAAAGAATTGAGCATTTATCTTGTCCTTCCTATAGGAATTATATTTCAGAGTAACCAACCAAACAGCCGTGGTTGAGGGTGAGCTCTCTACAGAAGGATCCAGTTAATACATGACAAGAACTTATGGACTGCGGTTTTGCAGCTCTAATAAAATTTTTTTTCAGACAACTGAACATCGATTGATGAGACCATAAAATGAAAGGCCGATGGGGAACTTTATAGCAGAATATTCAGGCTGCCTCCACCTGAACCCACTGATCAATCTGAATATCATTAAGTATTGGATCGTATATACTTCCTGATGTGATGAAATAGGAAGTCTTTAGCACTGTCTATGAGCATTCCTGCTTTCAAAAAACCTTTGTGCTAGAATCTAATGAAGGCTTTAGAGCTAACTCATGATTCACTTATTCCTCTAACAAAAGGAGCAAGCTAAATGGCAATATGAAGAAGCAAACAGACAAATGAGAACGTAGGGCATTCAACAGTACGAGGGACTGGGTTTCTTCAGCAACTCAATAGCATGAAGTAAAAGAGGGGAGACTGTTTTAAATTAAAGTAGATTTAAGACAAATACCCCGTGCAATGTGTGCATCTTGTTTGGATCTAGGTTTAAACAAACCAAATGTAAAACGGCATACTTTTGAGATAACTGAGGAGATCAGGATATGGACTGGTACTAGAGGACATCAAAGAGTTGTTATGAATTTTGTTTAGTGTGAAAGTGGCATCGTGGTTATGTTTTTTTAGAAAAGTGTCCATATTTTTAGAGGACACTGACATATATAGGGTAAAATGATATGATGTTTGAGATTTGCTCTAAAATGCTTACAGCAATGAAACAGAAGAAGAAAAGAATATATAAAGCAGGTCTGGCAAAGTCTTGATAATTTTTTAATCTGAGTAATAAGTATATAGGGATTTGTTATATCATTCTCTGTACTTTTGTGTATTTAAAAAAATTTTTTAGGATACTAAAAAAAAGGGACAAATGCAAAGAACCCAGTGGGAGGAAAATGATGCTCAAAGGATATAAACAGGCACTTACAGAAAAGGAGATTCAAATGTACAACAAACATTTCAGCTTCACTGGTAGTTGGGGAAATGCAAACTAAAACAATAAGGAGAGGGGCGCCTGGGTGGCTCCGTCCTTAACTTCTCAGGTGCCCCATATTGGGCTCCCTGCTCAGCAGGAAGCCGGCTACTCCCTCTCCCACTCCCCCTGCTTGTGTTCCCTCTCTGTGTCTCTCTCTGTCAAATAAATAAATAAAATCTTAAAAAAAAAACAATAAGGAGAGCCTACCTTTTATTCAAAAAATCCACAAGAAGTTAAAAGAGCAGGACCAGATATCTAGCACTATGAGCATGGCAAAATAGCTGACTTGCCGGGAGGGCAAATTGCTTCCATCTTACAATATTTATTAAGAGTAAACCACGCACGTGCTATTAGGCAACAATATTCTGTAGAAATTATAGTACCAGAAATTAATGATCTATACATGAGGATGTCTGAGGCAGCACTTTTTGTGTTGTCAAAAAAAAAAAAAAAGTTGAAAACCTGAGTTATCCTAGAAGGATGGTCAAATAAATTATGGTTCATCCATATCAGGGAATGTTATAGTTTTTAAAATTAAAAAAAATTTTTTCTATAATCAAAGAATGTAGGTGTAATAGCACAAAAACTAGAAAATACAAATAAGAAAAATAAGAAACAAATTTATAGTTCCAGACCTGGAGATATCTTGGAATACGTCATTTCAAGTGTTTTTCATTGTGTGTGTATATGCATGCATATGTATTATGTATGCGTGAATATATATATGCATATATATACTTGTTTTTCCAATAAAAGAGATATCACGTTACACATGTAACTTCTTGTTTCTTTCATTCCTTCATGAATATTTTCCACATCAATAAATATTCATCTACAAACAGGGCCTTTAAGATCTGCATATAGTATTCCTTTTCATGCGTACTCCATAACTTAACCAATCCCGTATTAGGGGGCATGTAAGTGCATTCCAATGTTTTCTTTTATAAACAGCCTCCCTGTACACTCGCAAAGCTTTGAAGATGATTTCCCAATTGCCTTCCAGAACGTTCTGGGTGCTTCTGGAGGCACTGGAGCCAGCATAATCAAAATGCTTTCCCATCACGCGAGCCTGCTATCTTTGCAGATAGCAAAACTGTAGTCTTTCGAACTTGTAAGACTTGTCTTATCCTGCCCGTTAGTCATGCAGCCTAACTGGGACTCCGTTCCAGAAATCCCTACACCCTCTCCCTCCTCTTGCTTCACTCCCGCCCCTCCCCACGCGCCCGCCCCCTCCCTCCCCCCCGCGCTTTCCCGCTCGGCGGCCGGGCCTATGGCAAACGCCAAGAATTAATTAGGGGCGGGGATCAAGGAGCGGCTGTCAGGAGGTCGCCATATTTCTGTACGGCCCTGAGGCCGCCCCGGCAGGCAGTCGGTGGGTCGGGAGAGGTGCTGACAGGGCGGGGCCGCCGCTCGGCTCTGCCGGCCTCACCCCTCCCGCCCGGGACAGGTGGCTGGAGCGCGCCCCGCCCCCGCCAGCTGCGGGTGGGAGCGAGGGAGGGCCAGCCCCGGACGGCCGCCGCCAGCTGCGAGGGAGAGGGAGAGAGGGCCAGTCCGGGACGGCCGGGCGAGGAGTCCGGCGGCAGCAAACGAGTATCGTGGCGGCCAAAAAAATGCTCCTGTACCGAGGGGCCCCCGCGGGCCCTGGCGCGCCAGCAAGCGGGCTGGCCCGGCCGGGCGGCGGCCCACAGGCCTTCGGGATCCGCCTGAGCACGGTAGGTCGGGGGCCCGAGGGGGCGGACGCGCGCGCGCGGGCCCCGGGGCTGCGGGGGGCGCGCGGGGAGGGCCCGGCGGGCCGAGGCCTCACGCGGGACGGGACCTTCTCTCGCCCCCAGATGAGCCCCCGCTACCTACAGAGCAACTCCAGCAGCCACACGCGACCCTTCAGTGCCATCGCGGAGCTGCTAGGTGAGTGGCGAGGGCGGGCTTGGCCGCGATCGCCGGAGGCAGTGGTGCCAACGTGGTGCCGCGGACGCGAGAGGAATGCGCGGAGCCGCGCGGGGCGGGCCGGGGCTGGGGTGGGGGCGTCGGGACCGGCCCCGGCTCCGCAGGCGGAGGGGGGGGACGGCTCTCCGGCCAGGGGCCGAGGTCCCGCGGATAAAGCTGAGGAAACAAGGTGTGTCCAAAGAGTTCGGACGCCCGTGTGGTTTTTCTCTCTGGATCGTGATGTTCCGGGCACTTTAGGATAGCTTAGTTAATAATCAAAAGGAGATGCATAAAAATATCGGGCCCCGAGGCAGTTGGGCACCGCAGGGACTGGCGACCGACGGAGGGCGCCAAGCTAGCAGAGGGGCATTGTGGAGGACCCGGCAGGGTCCCGAGGAAAGGTCTGGAAAACGGACTTCTTTAACTTTTGGGACCAGAGAGTCTGGGAATGATGGGACATCTTTTAAGAGATGACACGAGTGCATTTGGCTCCCTGCGACTGCGGAGGGCTGGGTCCGTGGTCCACGAGCGCCCTCACACCGCTGGAATGAATACTGAGCCCTTAACCTCTCGCTCCACCGATGTTTGCTTTTAAAGCGTTTTCAGTTGATCCCTTGAAGCCAAGTACACCAGCTTTTGCAGTAGTGTGCTAAATACTGTGTGGAAAGCAAAGAAGAAAGGCATTCCCGGACAAAATGCAGCACACAGAGCACATTGTAAATGTTTCAGACATGGAAAGAAGGGAGAGACGGTTATGGGACGAGGTAGCACCGAACAAAATCTTGAAAAGTGGTTTGCAAGCTCGCCAGATGAGCCCCAGCCCCTACTGAAGCAATTGCTGTGGCCATTCAGTGTGAGTTACCTTGAGCAAGAAGTCAGCAGGCAACAGGAGGGTCAGGAGAGTTACTGGGAAGGGTGATAGAGAACTTTGATGATTAATTTCACCATTACAAGAATGCTTACATTGTGTATGACTGTTCTTTTGAAGGTGCAAGAAAAAAAAGTGACTTCGACACACTTTGAATCCTAGAGGACAAGGACTGTATCTTTAAGGGTTTGCACCATGCTTTGAGCGAAACTTTGCTGGGTGGAACCAGACCTCTGTGTGTGTAACTCTCAAAAAAAAAAAAAAAAGAGAGAGAGAAAAGTAACAATTTACTTAGGGGGAAATGGGAGACGGAGGTGTGTTATTCCCTCACAGCTGTGCTGTGCAAAACAACGTATACCGATGCTGTGCTGTGTACTGAACTTTAGAGGTGACTTGAAGAGTGTGTTCTGTTTGTAATTTTCAATATACTATATTATTTTTTGTCCCGAGCATTAAATTAAGGAACCTAAACCTGGCCCAAGATGTCTCCTATGAGTGCAAGTGTGTATGTGTATTAATTTACATAGACACACATGCCTGCACACATGCATAGGGAAACACCGATTTTAAAACCAAATCACAGCTATTTGTGGTAATGTTAACAGTAGGAAGAAAAGGAGAGCAGAGGGTTAACTGGTAACCCAAAGCTTTAGGTTTTCCCTCAATTTTTTTCTCCTCCCCTTATGCATTAATTTTCTAGTGAATCATTCATTCAGTGAATATTTATGGAGCATTCACTGTGGGCAAGGCCACCATGGTAGGAACAAAAATGAATACAACATAGATTCACTTTTCTAGTAGGGGGGAGAGAAAACTTGTACAGAAGGTTTATGCATTGTATAACAGCAAAACGGAAAGTGATATATCAGCGAAGATCTACGGATCGAGTGCTGCGGGAGTTCAGAAGAAGGAGGGATGACTTCCAGCTTACCAGGAAGAGGAGAGTTAGGAAAGGCTTTGTAGAGGAGGTGACATTTGAGCTGAGATTTGAAGGATTGGGACATGTGGATACGGGTGTGGGGAGGGGAGGGCATTCCAGGCAAAAGAAACAACTGCATGAACAAAGGCATGAAGAATACTGAGTCGCTGAGTTTCATTAGAGCGTGGAGTTTACAAATAGTTACGACTATAAGTCCTTCGATTATAAAGCTCCGGCACATTTTTAACTTTACCCTTTGAGGTATTATATGGCATTATTATAATTAATATTATTACATGTCATTATTCTCATCTTGCAGATCAAGATCCGGAGGCTCAAAGAATTTAACTGACTCTTCCAAGGTTACATGTCTAGTAAGTGGCAGGTCCAGGACTCAAGCGCGGGTCTTTTTACTCCCAAGTACCACGTAGGTCATGAGGTTAGAAAGGCGGCCCGGGACCGGGATGTGACTGGCCTTTTAGTCTGAAGCTTTCTGAGCAGGGGAAAGTCCTGATCATAGCTGGGCTTCAGGAGAGTTAATCTTGCAGCAGTGTAAAAGATGGATTGGAAAAGCGAGAGAGCCATGACTTCGAAAGACTGGTTGGGAGGTTAACGTGATAATCCAGATGAGAGGGAATAAATTCTGTAAACTGAGAAAGTGACAGGGAGAATAGAAAAAGCTAGATGTGAGAGAGCTTAGGGATGCATAGGGTAAGAGAGAGTGAGGGATAAAAAATGATTTTCCAGTTTCAAACTTGTGGTCATTTGAATGCTGGCTCTGTGTGTGTGTGGGCAGGGGGGAACAGGGGAAGAATAGGCTTGTGTTGGAAGGTGATGACCTTAATTTTAGACAAGAATGCTTTTAGGTACATGCAGGATGTCTGTAGGGCAGCAGCTTGGCCCTGGCGGCCTTGGAGGAATCCACACAGGCTGTCCTCCTGGAACAGGAGAGGATGGGAGGCTTGTAAAGTGCCACCTGGAAGCTACCTCCCACTTGCCATCCTGTCTGTCTGGGGAGGCTGTCACGGGACAGTTTTCTCATTGCAGCCCAGGTTCTGATGAGCTCTGAGGCTTCATTCAGTTAGAGTGCTTTTGTAGAAGACCAGGGGTCAGGTGGACCAAGTCAAGGGTTAAGATAGATTCCCTGGGATCTGGTTTCTCATGTTCTTGCCTAAGTGGGGGGTGGGGAGGCAGAGATAGGGTCCTCCCCCTCCAGGTAGCGTGGGCCAAGATAGGAGAGAGAAGACTCCTTGGGATCTGGTAGCACGTGGGATTGTATGGGCCAGGTTAGGGGGATAAAGACATTCCAGGATCTGGTATGCAGCTCAGGCCTCCGTGGTGGGGTGGGGGGAGAGGAGCGGGGTCGGGGAGAGGAGCAGGGGTTCTCAAGGGTTCTCCCGCTGTCCTACCTGTCTGCAGGCTGGGCGGGCTGGGATAGCATGTGTCACGAGTTGATACATTTTCGGAAGGTTAAGCAGCAAGAGAGAGGATCAAAACCAGCCACCAGATTGGGGCCTTATTATTATACGTTCATTTGTTGAGGCTGAGGGAAAGGCCACTTCAAACTGAA
>NW_025410210.1:0-8621 GCF_002201575.2 Neomonachus schauinslandi
AACCCGGCTTCCTCAAGGGCCAACGCCCCATCACCCTTCCTCAAGTGTTAGCAATATCTGCTGTACCCGCTTGTCAGCCCGTAGGGTCATGGAGAGGTCCTTCCTCTTACAGGGAAATCCCATCTTACTTTAAACGTACTATGGAGAAGGCAGGTTCCTCCCCATGTTCCAGATTCTCACACCAAGAAAATGCTCTCAAATTGAAACGTCTCACGCTGGGGTCCATTCTGACCTCAGACTCAGTCATTACCTGGCTCTAGATCGTCTTGAAGTTTAAAAAGATAACTAAAATATTTCATTGCAATTATTAATTAGGTTAAGGGCTTTTGCTCAGTTCCAAATTCCTAAATAGGCTTCATTTAAAGGCCCCAGAGGCATCAAGTGACAGTTTTAACGCGGGTCATCAATTCGAAAACACTGGCGAGTCTAAGAAAAAACATACAATAAGTCCCCCACCCCACCCCCGCAGTCATTATGTAGAAAAAGAGAGAGAAAATCCCCTCCTCACCCCGCGGGCCCCTTTTGTGTTGTTCCTGCCAACGCAGCAACCCTCCTGCTATATAGTCGCGCGCGCCAGGGCGGCCCATCACTGACCTCCATCCACCAGCCATGGGGAAGGTGAGCCCAGCGCAGCCGCAGGCCGGGAGGGGGCCCCGCACGCCGGGGCTGGGGGCCAGGCCTCTGAGCCTTTCCCTCCCTTGCCTTGCAGATCACTTTCTACGAGGACCGCGGCTTCCAGGGCCGCTGCTACGAGTGCAGCAGTGACCACCCGAACCTGCAGCCCTACTTCAGCCGCTGCAACTCCATCCGCGTGGACAGCGGCTGCTGGATGCTCTACGAGCGCCCCAACTACCAGGGCCACCAGTACTTCCTGCGGCGCGGGGATTACCCCGACTACCAGCAGTGGCTGGGCTTCAGCGACTCCATCCGCTCCTGCCGCCTCATCCCCCAGGTGAGTGCCTCCTGATTTCCATCCCGTTGCCTGCCTGTCCTCACCGGATTATTGACGGCGGTGAGGGTGAGGGAGGGTTTTCCTTTAAAAGCACCTAAGGGGTAGAGTGGGCTTTAACTACTGCCTAAGCCCAGATAGAGAAATGCACAAAAACAGCAGAGCGTACAAGAAGAAGTCACTTATGGGAAGAGTCCGCTTCATTGTTAATTTTTGCTACCGTTATGTCCATTACAAAGTTGTCTGTAACCAGTGTACTCTCATAGTGGGATAGAGAACAAAACGTGCCAATGGGAAGCTGGTTGGACATAAGAAGGCTGTATTGCGAACAGATTCATTTTAAAAACGTAAAATTGTAAAATTGTAATTTTAATTAACAGTAAAGAATCGATGCTGAATGACTTAGATGGGTTCCACTACAGACTAGCAAAAAATGGAAACTCTCTTGTTAATAGAGGCCATTCAAAGTTTGTGTCCAACCTTGGAAAAGGTAGTTGCCTTTAATTTGGAAAAGCAGTTGAACTCTGGTTCCAAGTGACTATTTAAGCTAATTTACACTGAAGTATGTGATTTTAAAAGTCCAGCTTTAGTTATAAATTTATATGAATATAAATTTGCAAGATAACACTCATTCTTAAAAAAGATTAATACTCATATTAAAAGAATATTAGTCAAAATACTTTCCATTCCCCCCCCAAAATATACATTTGACTTATCACCTAGGAATTAATGGAAATTAGGGAATGAGGAGTCAAGGTATTTGAATTCTTGATGGACACTAACCCAGACTTTGAACCTCTTAAAATTTACATTTCCTAGATATGAAATAAAAAGTGAGAAGGCAAGCATGTATTAAATGCCAGTAGAACACAGCTCCGTGCACGGCATACCCAGCAACGTCAGGGTCTCAGGTTTTTTCATGGGTGATCTCATGCCCCAACCTACCAAGTTCATTTGTTGTTTGGTTGCTTCTTCCTCTCCTTCTCTCGGTGGACCGGGCAGACAAGCTCCCACAGGCTGCGGCTGTATGAAAGAGAGGACCACAAAGGCCTCATGATGGAGCTGAGCGAGGACTGCTCCTGCATCCAGGATCGCTTCCACCTGAGTGAGGTCCGCTCCCTCCACGTGCTGGAGGGCTGCTGGGTCCTCTACGAGCTGCCCAACTACCAGGGGCGGCAGTACCTGCTGAGGCCCCAAGAATACAGGCGCTACCACGACTGGGGGGCCACAGAGGCTAAGGCAGGCTCTTTGCGGAGGGTGGTGGATTTATACTAAAATAGGTTCACACTACCATTTTCTCAATTTGGAACCTAATAAAGTACTTAGTCTGTATTGTTGGCAATTGCTGACTTCTGTTTTTCTTTCACTGTGTGCCAATGAATCCACCTGTAAATGCTCCCTGTTAAAGGCTGAGGAGCGAATGAGTGGGGAGGGGTCAGTTCCAGAAGCTCCGCAAGGTAGAATGAGTCCGAAACAGGCTCAGAAGTAGGGGTGGAAAGAGGAGGTAGCCTGTGTAAGAAAGAAAAGGAGGCCAACACAGCAAGATGGGAGAAGGTGACTGACCGGTGAGGAGGGAGGCAGTCAGTTGGGGGCCCTGAGGAACAGCATTCCAGGAGCTTCCTTTGGACCCAGCAGGTGACTGGAAGCCATAGAGGGTCACAGATGAGCAGTGAAGAGAAGCCCACCTGGCAAAAAGCCTGATTAGACAACATAAGGAAATTGTAGTATTGTTTACTTTTGAGCACAGGATGATGTAACCAATGTCAAGGCTGCCATTGGACATTGCCATACTCTTGGACCGGTTGAAGATCCCCCCTCCTACTCTAAAATGCCTCCTGACCTGAGTGCACCTCCTGGCCAATATATCCCCTGGGCCAAACCCTACATGAAGTGCAGCTAGTTCAAATAAATTAATGAGATATATGTTAATATTTTAAATAGATTTTGATTTTTTTAAGGATTTTGTTTATTTATTTATTTATTTATTTATTTATTTATTTATTTATTTATTTATTTGCGAGAGGGAGCAAGCAGAGGGAGAGGGAGAAGCAAGCTCCACACTGAGCAGGGAGTCCGACATGGGCCTCGATCTCAGAAGCCTGGGATCATGACCTGAGCTGAAGGCAGACGCTTAACAGACTGAGCCACACTGGCACACTTAAATAGACTTCAACTGAAGTAAAATCTGCTTGCTCACAAGCAAAGCCCTGCAAGTTAAAAAAAATTAAAAATCTTTTCGTCAGTAGAGAATTAATTTATTTTTTAAATTTTTCCTCCAAATTAAAAACCTCCTATAATCGTACTACTTTACAAATTCTATAAAGAAAGAAGAGAAGGTCCTTCTGATCCCACTCGTCATTGCTAACCCTTCTTTACACTTGGTGGGCACCCTTCTTGAAGTTTTTCTTTCCTTATATTGACATCTCATGAAACATGCTTTTTATTTATTTACTTACTTATTGGCAAATATGGAACCATGCTGTACATATTAGTCTGCAACTTGCTTTTAAAGGTTTTTTTTTTTATTTATTTATCTGAGAGAGAGAATGGGAGACAGAGAGCATGAGAGGGGAAGGGTCAGTGGGAGAAGCAGACTCCCTGCTGAGCAGGGAGCCTGATGCGGGACTCGATCCCGGGACTCCAGGATCATGACCTGAGCCGAAGGCAGTCGCTTAACCAACTGAGCCACCCAGGCGCCCCTGCAACTTGCTTTTAACATGCAAAATGATACAGACATAGATCTAGGTCAGTACCTTATTCTGTCTAATGACTGCATTATTTCTTATTTGAAGGCTCCCTAGATTATGTTACCATTGACCCATTGGTGATTGGGCTTGTCCAATGTTCCCTTTGCAAACAAGGCTGCAAAGAATATCATTGCACATACACCTTTATCTACACACACCATAATTTTTAGAAGCTAGAGACCTAGAAGTGAGACTGCCCAATGATAGCACAAGATATTTTTAATTTTAATAGACTCTGCCCAATTGTTAGCCACCAAAGATCCTAACTTCTTTGAGTTAGTATCTCTACCATTTACTAAGCACCTACCATAGACCTGCCATATGTAGCACTGAGGATTAAAAAAACAACCAAAACAAATAAAAGTCATGGTCCCCACCACCACAGAGCTCTACACAGAGAGAATATGAAATGCTTACACTAAACAGTAAGCATGTAATCACTTTTTATTTTTTTATTTTTTATTTTATTTTAAAGATTTTATTTACTTGCGAGAGAGAATGAGAGACAGAGAGCACAAGAGGGAGGAGGGTCAGAGGGAGAAGCAGACTCCTCGCCGAGCAGGGAGCCCGATGCGGGACTCGATCCTGGGACTCCAGGATCATGACCTGAGCCGAAGGCAGTCGCTTAACCGACTGAGCCACCCAGGCGCCCATGTAATCACTTTTTAAAGTCAAGTACTTCTCAAGTACTAAATAATACATATGTAATCACTTTTATCAAGTACTTTTATTTAGTACTTTAAAGTCATCCCAAGACAAATTTCTAGGGGAAACAAATGCAGTAATATTTATTTACATATTTCTTATGATACCAAATAGCTTAAATCATGATATCAAATCAAATGGTTCTCAATATTTTAGATATCCCAGACCAGTTTTATTTAAACAGAGACCAACACAGACTTGCCAATTTTTATTTCGCCAAGCAAGGACCTTTAAGATTAAAAACAAAACAACAAAATCGTAAAACTAAGCACCATCTACTCACACATTATTTTATGAAAGAAGAGATATTTACAAAAGGACATCATAACACCCCCAAATACACAAGTTCCTAATAAAATATGGAATCTGCTCTGCTGTATAGTGTTTTCATTTGGCAAAAACTGAGCAGAGTTTGAAGACTCTTGATTGAGGTTGCAGCTCAATACCTTCAGGGCCCAGAGAGATGATGTACATGAGCAAAACAACTTCCTTTAAGACCACAAGGAGTGATGAAGAGTATGGTGAGCTGTGGAAAGTACAAACCATCCCAAAGCATCATGGAGAACATCTAAACATTATGCTGGCCAAATAAAACACATCCCAGTTCCACAGCCCTCGGAGCCGCCAGTTCTTATTTCCATGCTGGTGTGAAAGCTGGGGAGAGCCACCACCGAGGACAGCCCGGGAGTTCCCAGTGCACCCTCTCCCCCTATGAGATGCCTCGGTCTCATGTTAAGCCCACAGAACCCAAACACGGAGCTTGGAAACATGAGGTGACGAAACCCCAGCAATGACTACAGTGAAATTTTCTCTCCATGCTAGTGGAATGAGACTTAGATTCATAAAATATTTCGAGCTCTAGGAAATAAGGAAAGTGGTATTTCTTATATACTTAGTTTTATAGCCTGACATTTACAGCAGCTACAGAAATCTTTGGCCCTGCATGCAGCAAAACTCTAACCTGAACTCGTGCCTTTTGCCTTCACCTTTGTTGGAAACCACCTGAATATTTAGGAGTGACAAAGGGTTACTTGCCAGACTAGAGCTCAGGTTGAGGGTGCCTGACGCTTATCTCTTATTCTCCTTCCAACACGGTCCCCATCAGTCATTCCAGCAGCTTGTACAGAACTCTGCTTCAGGGCTATAGGCGTAAGGATTCTCAAGTCTTAACTTCTGCTCACTTAGCACACTAAGTGCAACTTGGGGCTTCGGTTGAGCACACACTTGTCAATGCCGGAATTTTCTGTAAAACATTAAAATCAAGCCACATTTTGGCCCAAGCCATTCATTTTTCAGCTTGATGAAAACTGTGAGTTGTTTTTTTTTTTTTTCTTTTTCTCTGTTTCTTTCCCCAGGCTGAAATAAAGTCTTTTCTCTTCCTAGTCAATGAAAAAACCAAATGCAGAGTCCCCTTGTTTTGGCCCTCCAGATGTATCCCAAATCTGTAATTGTATGTCAGCTATGGTAGTGGAGGTCCCCACAGCCATCCCCCCCCGCTCCCCTAAGTGTTCTCTGGGACTCTGCATTCGCTTCTTTCTCATGTTTTACTGTTTTTTATCGATCAACACTTTCCCCACAGAAACAGCTCTGAGCAAAATGGCAATTTTAAAATTTTTATTTTGTTAACTATTATTTTTTAAATTTTTAATTAAAATCATTATTTTTTTTATTCTTTTTATTTGGGCTGCTTATTTTCCACTCTGTAAACGGAAGTAATTTTGCAAACATATGCCTATCTATAGTGGATAACAAGAACTGAAATCATCATATTGCACAGAGCTGGTGTTTTATTTATAAATACCAACTTACAAAGACTTATGACCCAAAGTCAAGACAAAGTATTTCCATGAGACAACACAGGACTGTGAATAATTCTTTGAACATGAAAGAGGCTAAAGTCATAGGTCATCTTCCACTCCAGTGCTCCTTCCAGTCCATCAAACTATTATCTTCCAGGCTAATAAATACTTTCTAAAGTCTTCCTAGAGTCTCAGCTTCCAGATTTATTCCTTCCTCTCCCCATTTTTGCTGTAGCTCCTCTTTGTGTTCATGCAATTAATCTCTGTTGAGTCAAAAGCTTTGTGTACTCTTGTTCCCCGAGGAAGAGGTCTATCTAGATTCCTCCTAGAAATGGATTTCTTAGGAATTTGGTTTTATTTTATAATAACCTGAGAGGTAATTGATTTTTGTGTTGTAACTTTTTCTTATCTTGTCCAAGTTAGAAATTTCCCTTTTAGTTCTTTCTGAGAGGAAGCCTCTTAAAACTATTCTCCCTTTTAAATTACAATTAGCCAAGATGAAACCTCTAATCCTCAGTCTACTTCTAGACTGTAACAAATTCAGTCTATTTCCAGACTGTAACAAATTCAGACCAAATACTGAAGATCTGGGCTTGCTGGGATTTTTTGGTTTTGTTTTGTTTTGTTTTTGTTTTTGTTTTTGTTTTTGTTTTTGTTTTTACCATACTGCATGTTTGAAGTTCTGTGAATTCCCTTGGTAAAACATTCCAATTTCTTACACCCTTTAATAAGAAAATTCTCTTAAAGGACTAAGTTGAAATTTTCAACATTCCATTAAGGTCATTTCCTTCCTATTAACAATTAGTATTCAATATTGTGGCACACATGTCCCTTGATAGATCTGACAGATTAATTTTATATTTACAATGTTAAGACTCTGCTTTTTTTTGCTCCCTGACTTACACTTTTTTGTTTTTCCCCAGCCTATACAAATAAAAGTGTAGACTATATATGAAATGGCTGAAGCTCTATTTCTATTATTAAATCAACAATGTTCTAAATTACTTGGTTTTTTTTTTTTTCAAACCGTCTCAATAGCATCAGCCAGTGATAGCAACCCGAATACTCCAGAGAGAAAGGGACCAAAACCTACAATGAGCCCCGTGGACTATGACAGCAAAGAGAAAAAAGAGCACACGACAATCCCCTCCTCACCCCGCGGGCCCCTTTTGTGTTGTTCCTGCCAACGCAGCAACCCTCCTGCTATATAGTCGCGCGCGCCAGGGCGGCCCATCACTGACCTCCATCCACCAGCCATGGGGAAGGTGAGCCCAGCGCAGCCGCAGGCCGGGAGGGGGCCCCGCACGCCGGGGCTGGGGGCCAGGCCTCTGAGCCTTTCCCTCCCTTGCCTTGCAGATCACTTTCTACGAGGACCGCGGCTTCCAGGGCCGCCACTACGAGTGCAGCTGTGACCACCCGAACCTGCAGCCCTACTTCAGCCGCTGCAACTCGGTGCGGGTGGACAGCGGCTGCTGGATGCTGTATGAGCAGCCCAACTATGCGGGCAGCCAGTACTTCCTGCGGCGCGGGGACTACCCCGACTACCAGCAGTGGCTGGGCCTCAGCGACTCGGTCCGCTCCTGCCGCCTCATCCCCCACGTGAGTCCGGCTCCCTGTGGGGACACAGAATGGAGAGTTTCAAGCAAAACTTAAACATTTGGAGTAGTGGTCATTCCGAATGATTGAGGGTTTGGACATGAGACAAGCTATGTAGAGTAGCTCCGTATAGTTGGCCCCAAACAGAAGCAAAGCGTTCCCCCAGGTACCCATTAATCCACAAATATTTATTAAGAATGTGTTGGCTGCCGCCGGCATGTACGAGCTATAAGTCCTGTTCTGGAGTCACTTACAGTGGAGTTGCAGAAAAACCGCTAACATCCCTTAGAAGAATAATTAAGTGAAAGAATACATGGCAGTTACAGAGCAGATAGGAGTTGAAAAAGAAACTTTTGCAAGGGTCCATTTGTTTAAGACCTCTCTCTCTTTTGCTCCCCACTTGCATATTTTGGTTTACCCCACCCATACAAATAAAAGCACTTTTTCTCAATGGAGAGAAACACAGAGAAATTTTGTGCCACATATATTTCAAATATGTTTTAAAACGCTAAAGTTTTTGAAAAATTAGTCCTGGGCCTTAACTGATTTTTCTTTCTCATTTTTCCTCATTCTATTCCTAAATTATTAGACAAGAATCGATTATTGTCTGAGAGACTTAAGATGTTTAACTTTGCTTTCCACAGAAACAGAAATATCCAAGTCCTTGGTTCTTTTTCCGAGATTTATCTTAAACCCAGTGCAAGGTCATTCATTTCATAAACTGACTTTACTGTTCAAACACACATGCTTGAAAAATTAAAAATATCTCTTCAAAATGGCAAAAATAGTAATAAGCTGTTAAAAGTTTGAGGTTCTCCCTGGTAT
>NW_025410211.1:0-8621 GCF_002201575.2 Neomonachus schauinslandi
AGAAAGAAAGAAAGAAAGAAAGAAAGAAAGAAAGAAAGAAAGAAAGAGGCTCCTAGGTATTACCCAGTTATAACTAATACCATTGCAGCCTAATACCATTTGCTCCCATCATGGTAATTTTGCTAAGTCAGCCTCAGAGGGTAAGCCTCCAGCTTTGTGGTTCTTAGTACCGTCATCATGGCCTCTCCATGCATCTCTATAGAGAGGTCATGATGGTACTGAGAAACAAAAAGCTGAAGGAAGACTAAAATTTTTAATCACAAGTAAGACCAAAAAACAAAAAAGTTCAAAGGCTAGACATCTGGTTCTAAGTATTTTGTAAGACAGTGTATAATGTTTTGGGGGAAGTTACTAGTTCCTGATTGTCAATATTAATCTTGATAAAAGAAAATAAAATAAGAGAAAATAAGAGAAAAATTGCTCTTATGTATTACATTCTGAGTACTGAGTTTCATCCCACAATACAATGCACAACTCATGGTGAACTCATTCCAGTTTGCATACTTGATTACAGACTCTAAAGTCAACTAAGATCATTTTGATTTTCAGTCACAGGCACTACTAAGCTTTATTTAATGAAAAATTGCAATAAAATTCCATGTAAACAAATTATAAAAATTACTTCTCCAAAACATACCAAAATTTACCAAACATTTAAGAAATAATACCATTCTTTTCCAGAAAATGGAAGAGAAGACAATACTTCCCAGCTCATTTTATGAAGCCAGCATTATCCCGATACCAAACCCAGAGAAATATCTGTTCACAATAGAAAGCTACAGAACAATATTCCCCATGGATACAGATGCAGAAAATCTTCAACAAAAGATGATGAAATCAAATCCATCAATATTTTAAAAAGGATAAAACAGCACATAACTAAGTGAGAGTCATCACGGGAATTCAATAACAGTTCACCATTTGAAAATCAATCAATGTAATTTGTCATATTAGCTGACTAAATAAGAAAAACCAATGATATGCAGAAAGTCACTCAACAAAATTCAAAATACCTTCATGATAAAAATTCACAGCAAATTAGGAATAGAATATAATCCACATAGTATGGTATTAGTGAAAGAATACAAATATCAATTAATGAACAGAATAGAGACCACAAATAGACCGACACAAATCTAGGCAACTGATTTTTGACAAGTAGAAAGGCAATTCAATGGAGAAGGGATAGTCTTTTCAGTAAATGTTGCTGGAACAACTGGACATCTATATGAAATAAAAATCTTATAAATACCTCATACCTTATACAATAACTCAAAATGGATCAAAGACTAAAGGTGAAATGGAAAACTCTTAAAACATCTAGAAAAAAATAAGAATTGGTCATGAGTTTTTAGATACATCATCAAAGGTATAATCCATAAAATAACTTATAAATTAGATGTTATCGTATTTTAAAACTTTTGTTTTGTGAAAACACCGTTAAGACATGAAAAAAATACCTAGATTTCAAGATATACTGCAAAGATATATTAATCAAAACAGTACTGTACTGGCACAAAAATAGACACATAGATTAACAAAACAGAACAGAGAGCCCAGGAATAAACCCATGCTTATACAGTCAATTACTCTATGACAAAAGCAGCAAGAATATACAATGGGGAAAAAGATAGTCTCGTCAACAAATGGTGCTGGGAAAACTGGACAGCTACATGCAAAAGAATGGAACTGGACAACTTTCTTACACTTTAATGCACAAAAGTAAACTCAAAATTTATTAAAGACCTAAATGTGAGACCTGAAACCGTAAGACTCCTAGAAGAAAACACCAGTGATTTCTTTGACATCAGCCATAGAAAGACTTTTCTAGATGTCTCCTCAGGCAAAGGAAACAAAAGTTAAAATAAACTATTGAGACTACACCAAAATAAAAAGCTTTTTCACAGTGAAGGAGACCAAGGCAACCTACAGAATGGGAGGAGATATTTGCAAATGCTATATCTGATAAGGGGTTAATATCGAAAATATGTAAAGAACTTCTACAACCCAGCACCCAAAAACCAAATAATCCAATTAAAAATGAGCGGAAGACCTTGACAGTTTCTTGGAGGTTCTTGGAATGAACCTCTTTCAAAGAAGACATATAAATGGCCAATAGACATGAAAAGAGGCTCAACATCAGTAATCAGCAGGGAAATGCAAATCAAAACCACAATGAGATTTCACTTTACAACTGTCAGAATGACTAGAATCAAAAACACAAGAAATAAGTGTTGGTGAGGGTGTAGAGAAAAAGGAAACCTCATGCACTGTTGGTGGGAATGCAGCCACTGTGGCAAACAGTATGGAGGTTCCTCAGAAAATTAAAAATAGAAATGCCATATGATCTAATAATTCCACTACTGCGCAGTTACCCAAAGAAAATGAAAACACTAATTCAACAAGATATATGCACCCCTATGTTTATTGCAGCATTATTTAGAATAAGCAAGATATGGGAGCAACTCATGTGTCCATCCATAGATGAATGAATAAAGAAGTGGTACATATATATAACAGAATATTACTCAGCCATAAAAACGACTGAGAAATTGCCAATTGCAACACTATGGATGGACATACAGCGTATAATGCTAAGCGAAATAAGCCAGAGTAAGACACATACCAAATGATTTCACTTATATGTGTAATCTAAACAAACAAACAAAGAGACAAACAAAAAAACAGACTCTTGGGGTACCTGGGTGGCTCAGTTGGTTAATAAGTGTCTGCCTTTGGTTCAGGTCATGATCCCAAAGTCCTGGGATCAAGCCCCGCGTGGGGAAATCCCTGCTCAACGGGGAGCCTGCTTCTCCCTCTCCCTCTGCAGCTCCCCCTTCTTGTGCTCTCTCACTTGCACTCTCTCTCTCTCAAGTCAATAAATAAAATCTTTTAAAAACAAAAAAACAGACTCTTCAATCCCAGGAACAAACTGGTGAGGTGGGGGGGATGGGTGAAATAAACAAAGGGGATTAAGAGTACACTTACTGTGATAAGCATTGAGTATTGTATAGAATTGTTGGATCATTATATTGTATACCTGAAACTAATATAACATTGTATGTTATAAATAAATAAATAACTTACTTACTTAATTAAAAATGTGGTGACTTCTTAGTTTGTTGTTTTGGTTTTTAGAGATGGGGGGGCAGAGGGAAAGGGAGAGAGAGTATCTCAAGCAGACTCTGCACTGTGCATGGAGCCCAATGCGGGGCTCGATGTGGGGCTTGATCTCATGACCCTGAGATCATGACCTGAGCTGAAACCAAGAGTCAGACACTTAACCGACTGAGTCACCCAGGTGCCCCTCTTAGTTTTGATAAATGGTTAACATTAGGGGAAGCTGAGTGAAAGGGATATAGGAACTCTGTACTATCTTTACAATTATTCTGTGAATCTAAAATTATTTCAAAATAAACAATTTTTAAAGCATTATGAATAATTTAATTTCCTTAGATATTCTACCTAAAATTTATTATGCTTTTGTTTTCCAAGAACCTCCAAGAAACTGAACAGACTCTTGGCTGTTATGCAAGTAGCAACATGTGAACATAACACTAGCCTGGGCATCTGAAGCTTTTGGTCAAACTTCCAACCCTGCCAACAAGCATGATCCCCAGGCAACTTGGGGATCCCTAGGACCCAATACTTAATCTTTAAAATAAGGAGTTTAGGGGTGCCTGGGTGGCTCAGTCGTTAAGCGTCTGCCTTTGGCTCAGGTCATGATCCCAGGGTCCCAGGATTGAGACCCGCATCGGGCTCCCTGCTCAGCGGGAAGCCTGCATCTCCCTTTCCCACTCCCCCTGCTTGTGTTCCCTCTCTCGCTGTGTCTCTCTCTGTCAAATAAATAAATAAAATCTTAAAAAAAAATAAGGAGTTTATATAATTTGACTCCTACAGACCACTTCTATCATAAGAAATAAATAAAAAATAAACAGAAAAGGGTAGTGGGGGGAGAGCTCATGTTTCTAAGAAAATATAAAATGCAAAGTGTTTTTTCGAAGTAAAATATAGAGCAAAAAACCACAAATGTCAATAAAGTAAATATTTATTAGAGATGTTAGGAGTTCAGAGTGTTGGCAATACTCATTCTTGCCATTCTCCATTAGAAGGGAAGTCAACCAGGTGCCTGGGTGGCTCAGTTGGTTAAGTGACTGCCTTCGGCTCAGGTCATGATCCTGGAGTCCCTGGATCGAGTCCCACATCGGGCTCCCTGCTCGGCAGGCAGTCTGCTTCTCCCTCTGATCCTCTCCCCTCTCATGTGCTCTCTCTCATTCTCTGTCTCTCAAATAAATAAATAAAATCTTTAAAAAAAATAAAAAATTAAAAAAAAAAGAAGGGAAGTCAACCTACCTCTTATCAGTCACCAACCAGAAAGAAAAGATAAGTCAAAGCCAGGAGCTTCAAATAAGAGAAATTGTCCTGGCTGTGAAGGGGTGGTCAGCCCATTGTCAGTTGCAAGTGCAATGCCGAGGGTGTTGTTACATGCAGAAGCATGTAAGGCACCTAACCAGCTGGTTAGGAGTAATAGCTGCTCTTTCCAGACACACAATGAATTGCTTAATTCCAACTTTTAAGTTAGATTATAAATCCTTTCATTCAAGCATCACAATGCTCTATATTAAATGAATACCAAAAATATCCAGGAAAATGTTTAGTATAATTGCCTTCAATACTGTTTGCCGTCTTTATTATAATATTCAGTCTGTTTTTCTCATTTAAGCAATTATCAGGGCTGCTATGGCTACACAATAAGGTCTTAGAAAAGGAGGATTCTTTGCCTTCTAGATCCTGAAAGCAAGCTTATTAAGAATGACATAGGAAGAATCACAAGCATTCATTTTCTAAATTTCAGGGCCCTTTTCTATAAAGTCAAAGGGTACTATAAAATGTGTCAGGAAGCCACACATGCAGATATTCACATTTCACTTAGAAATCCTTTTGGATTGCAAGTCTCTAAGTGGGTCTCTGTGAAAGGCAAGTATTCAGAATGTCACTCTTTTCCCAAGAGAGAGCAGGTTTTGATTGCAGAACATGTTACATTAATGAAGCTTTGTTGACAGCTGGTGAGTAAAGCTTCTGGGTAGCATAACACATTTTTCCTAATACTATGTTAAAAAGGGCCAACCCTGAGCCATGCTCCAATTACTGGGAAAGAAAACCAAAAGAGTACAAGTGAATAGAATTTTTTGGTACTTAACTTATTTTGATATAGTTTCAAACTTACAGAAAGGTTACAAAAACAAAACAAAAATCTCCCATATATCCTTTACCCAAACTGAACTTATATGTGTGTGTGCGTATATATATATATATATATACATATACACACACACATATATATACATATACATATATATATAATTATGTGTGTACATATATATAATTTGTGAAAAATAATTTGAGATTATATACATTCTGATCCTCATCAAACTTTCATACAGTAGTATTACCATCCATTGATGATTTTTGTTCAAATCAATTATTACATAACAGTTGTGAAACGGTGATTTTTCTAACTCAAATCATTCCTTCAACACTTATTAACTGACATTCTCCTCTAAAGAAGAGCCTATCTTCATTTTTTATTTATTCATTTATTTATGTCAGTATTGACTTATAAGTTCTTATTTTATCCAATGGTCTAGAATTCATTACTATCTTTATTTGTGTTGATGCTAAAATTGTCAAGTGAAGGCTTTTTGTAAGAGTGTTTAAAGTACAGTGAGTTTTCCAAAGTTTGCCTTGGAAGCAAATGGTCACTTTGGCTTCAAAACATTTTGGGGTTAAAAAAAAAAAGTGTCCTTCTATTTGAACTGAAACACTAACAAATCTTTTACCCCACTCAGAAACTCCTGTCTAGACACATTACTCTTTCACAGCACCAAATCTCTGTTTTGCTCCCTATCCAGGGCTGCAGTTAATTACATGAAGAGACAGATGCTGAGCAGCCTAAGGCTTTCTCTGCCACCACAGTGAGGCTGAGCTCCACTCAACAAGCAGGTAGTGAGTGAAGACAAATGCTGTTTGACAAGGCAGCATATCCCAGCACCCAGGGACAGAAAACAGACAGGCCACTCTGTGTTCCCAGGCAAAGACAGAGAAATATCAAGCAGATTGTTTCTGACAGAAATCATATCACAGCCGCACTTCCAGACAAAGTCCGTGTGAATGAAATGATACACTTTCTGTTTCCTATCTTCCCCTTTAACAAAAGGGGAGTATATCAAAGGTACATTGAAGGTGACAGCTCAATGCAAGGTGGTTAGAAAGATTTTATAAGGTTGGTTTCCCTTTGGAGATTTTAAAGAATCAGCAACAGTTCATCGACTTAGATGCTGTAGCTATTCCTCTTGATTATAATGAATTTCCAGGTTCCTAAATACTGCAACATAAGTACTCCATGTTCAGTGAATGTTGTGTCAAAATAGAAAATTAAAGTCGTGAGCAGTCTTTATGTCACATGGTAAAAAAGAATAGTCTAATTTGGACTTTTCTAAAATTTATTAAGCAATGATTAGCTGAAAAAGTAGTTTCCCAAATGTAAACTCATGCTAGTATATGGGCATAAGTTATTTTAGAAGACATCTTATGAGTTATTCTTACACATTAATGGGTACAGAAATGACATAAAAATAAAAATTCCTCCTCAACAAGTATACTTTGGAGGGGAAATAATATTTTTATCCAACACAGAAAATATTTTGCCAATGCTTTCTTCATTAGTTGTCAATGAATGTGAATTCAAATTACTCCTATCAAGGCTTAGCTATTATTTTAATATATTCTTTTTTAAACATTTTTGTTTTTCACGGGGTTCATGGAGAGTACTTACATATTATGTCACACAGACAATAAATCAAACAAACTAAACATTAGTTCTAACCAACTGTTGTTTTCAGAAGTCAAAACAAAAACCAAAAAAACCCAATACAACCTGCTGTGAGCCCAACTGTTGGATGATAGACCAACAACAATAATCATTCCCAAAGGAGAAGAGGGAGGGGCACCAAACAGATATTCAGGGAGCTTCATTTTTCACCAGAAGGCTCAGAGTAAGCTTTATGCAGACATCAACAGTTCACTTTAAAAGAAGCAGGTACCAAGGAATTGGCTCTCAAATTATACTATAAATTCTATTGCTTTAAATAATATTTTAGTTGTTCCTCTAATTTTCTTATACACTGCCTCCATTTTTAGCCATACTGGAGTTCTGTAAGTCAAAAGTTAAAAACAGAAAATTCTAGTTTTATCATAGAAATTAAATTATAGTTTGGGAGTGTGTTCTTGACCAAAACTCTCATCAAATAAATCACGTGTCTTCTATATGTAAGGGTCTGATTTTTTTGTTTGTCTCTTTTTTTCTTTGTTTGTTTCTTAAATTCCACATATGAGTGAAATAGGTGAAGGGGATTAAAAGTACACTTACCATCACAAGCCCTGAGTAACATATAGAATTGTTGAATCACTATATTGTACACCTGAAATTAATAGAACACTGTATGTTAATTATACTGGAATAAATAAATAAATGTCACATGACACCAAAATAGTATCCTAAAAAGAGTTGTAACAACTAAAAATTTCTATAATAATTTAGAAGAGTAAGGTCATCTCCCAGTCTTATGAAATTATTAATATGCTATATAGGAGAATCATTCAAAGGGTCCTTGTGCCCCACTCTTTATGAAATAAATTTGACCTAAAACTAATATACTGTAATAGAAATAAACTAACAATCTAATCCATCAATAATGGTGTCTTTTTTGAATTTAGATGGACTCTTTTTCACATAAGTTAGATGGCTCAGATATCTTTAAATATATATACAAGGGAATCTGTAGAAAAATATTCCTTTTTCTCCATAAAAATTTGTAAAGTTAATCAAATCATATAAATCGTTCCACAATTAATAAGTTCATAAGCTGCCTCAAAGCACTTTAGTAGGTGCTTAATAAGATTGTTGTTGGAGCCAGCAATGGAACTATTTCCACTGGGGTGGGGGGCAGGCCAGAGCATTTTAATAAATAAGAGTTGACCCAATAGTTCTCTTACTCATATTTCTTGCCTCTGTAATTTATTCCTGTGGTTCCCATGATAAAGATAGTAAAGCAAACTACTCAGTGTGATGAGAGCTATGATAAGAAAAACATGGGGTGTTGTCAAGCACATAGAAGAGACACTGAATATGAACTTGAGAGTCAGGAATACAGTTAAGGTCAGTCTTCTTATGTTACCTTTCGATAGTATAACCATGGGCAGGTATCTTTTCTCTGTGTCCCAGTGCAGTTCCCTTATTTATAAAATGAAATAAAAAATAATACCCAACTCACTGTAGTATTGTATGATTAAGACAAATAATATATGTAAGTGTTAGAAGAGCACTTTAATAAGAATTGAACATATGTTTGCCACTATTTTTATAACAACTACTAACATACCTGGATGGAAAGATATATATTCAGTTCTTCCTAAACTTATCATGCAGAAATTAAGAATATTAAAATATATATTGTCTTAGTGAACTAAGATATCTCCTGGTGTAAACATGTTTTATATTCTCTTTATATTATATTATATTATATTATATTATATTATATTATATTATATTATATTATATT
>NW_025410212.1:0-1208 GCF_002201575.2 Neomonachus schauinslandi
TGATGTAATGTATGGTGATTAAAATAACATAATAATAAAAAAAAAGAAAGAAAGAAACACTCGGTCACAGGCCTGGTGAGCACGGAGTGCAGCCAGACACCAGGGACATGGAAGTGATTGACTGCTTTTCTCTGGGGGCTCACTGAGGAGTGGGGTCCCAAGTTGTTGGATCCCCTGGGGCAGAGATTGGGAGGCTGCCATTTTCACTCTCATCCTCCAAAATTGTAGACAAAGCTTGCAGGGAACAAAAGCTCCAGAGAGCAAACCCCAGCAGATTACTTAGCCCAGACCTGGCAAGGGTGGGCAAATTTCATCTCCAGCAAAGACATTTGGGAACCACAGCAACAGGCCCCTCTCCCAGAATATCAGCAAGAACAGCCAGCCAAGACCAAGTTTACCGATCAGTGAGAACAGCAGAACACCAGTGTTTGTGGAATACTGCACATAGAATTCATGGCTTTTTCCCCATGATTCTTTAGTCTTTCAAAGTTGATTTTTTTTAACATTTTATTTTTTTTGTGAATTTTTCTTTTTCCCTTTTCAACCAAATCTTATCAATCCCTTTTTTAAAAAATCTTTTTTAACTCTCCCCCCTCTCATGTGCTCTCTCTCTCATTCTCTCTGTCTCAAATAAATAAATAAAATCTTTAAAAAAAAATCTTTTCTATTTTTCATTTTTAGAGTCATATTCAATCCCTTCATAGTAGTTAACCTTATTTTTATATATATATACATATATATGTATATATATATATATGTATATATAGATATATATATATATATATATATACACACACACACATATATATATATATACTTATATATATATACATATATATAAGATATTCTCTCTTTAAAATTTTGGGATACAGTTTCTTCTTATTTTTTTTATTATGTTATGTTAATCACCATACATTACATCATTAATTTTTGATGTAGTGTTCCATGATTAATTGTTTGCATATAACACCCAGTGCTCCATGCAGAAATTGCCCTTTTTAATACCCATCACCAGGCTAACCCATCCTTGCACCCACTTCCCCTCTAGAACCCTCAGTTTGTTTTTCAGAGTTCATAGTCTCTCATAGTTCGTCTCCCCCTCCGATTTCACCCCCTTCGTTCTTCCCCTCTGGCTAACTACTTCTTCTTCTTCTTCTTCTCCTTCTTCTTCTTCTTCTTCTTCTTCTTCTTCTTCTTCTTCTTCTTCT
>NW_025410212.1:1218-8619 GCF_002201575.2 Neomonachus schauinslandi
CTTCTTCTTCTTCTTCTTCTTCTTCTTCTTCTTCTTCTTCTTCTTCTTCTTCTTCTTCTTCTTCTTCTTCTTCCTTTTTAACATATAATGTATTATTTGCTTCAGGGGTACAAAGCTGTGATTCAACAGTCATACACAATTCACAGTGCTCACCATAGCACATACCCTCCCCAATGTCTATCACCCAGCCACCCTATCCCTTCCACCCCCCACCACTCAAGCAAACCTCAGTTTGTTCCTCAGATTAAGAATTCCTCGTATCAGTGAGGTCATATGATACATGTCTTTCTCTGATTGACATATCGCTCAGCACAACACTCTCCAGTTCCATCCACATCATTGCAAATGGCAAGATTTCATTCCTTTTGATGCTGCATAGTATTCCATTGTATATATATATCACATCATCTTTGTCCATTCACCTATTGATGGACATCTTGGCTCATTCCACAGTTTGGCTATTGTGGACATTGGTGCTATAAACATCGGGTGTATGTAGCCCTTTGGATCCCTACATTAGTATCTTTGGGGTAAATACCCAATAGTGCAATTGCTGGGTCATAGGGTAGCTCTATTTTCAACTTGTTGAAGAACCTCCATACTGTTTTCCAGAGTGGCTGCACCAGCTTGCATTCCCACCAACAGTATAGGAGGGTTCCACTTTCTCCGTATCCCAGCCAACATCTGTCATTTCCTGACTTGTTAATTTTAGCCATTCTGACTGGTGTGAGGTGATATCTCATTGAGGTTTTGATTTGGATTTCCCTGATGCTGAGCGATGTTGAGCAATTCTTAATATGTCTGTTGGCCGTTTGGATGTCTCCTTTGGAAAAATGTTCATGTCTTCTGCCCATTTCTTGATTGGATCATTTGTTCTTTGGGTGTTGAGTTTGATAAGTTCTTTATAGATTTTGGATACTAGCCCTTTATCTGATACGTCATTTGCAAATATCTGCTCCCATTCTGTCAGTTGTCTTTTGGTTTTCTTGACTGTTTCTTTTGCTGTGCAAAAGCTTTTTATCTCAATCAAGTCCCAAGAGTTCATTTTTGCTTTTGCTTCCCTTGCCTTTGGTGATGTTTCTAGGAAGAAGTTGCTGAGGCTGAGGTCGAAGAGGTTGCTGCCTGTGTTCTCCTTTAGGATGTTGATGGACTCCTGTCTCACATTTAGGTCTTTCAACCCTTTGGAGTCTATTTTTGTGTGTGGTGTAAGGAAATGGTCCAGTTTCATTCTTCTGCATGTGGCTGTCCAATTTTCCCAACACCATTTGTTGAAGAGACTGTCTTTTTTCCATTGGACATTCTTTCCTGCTTTGTCAAAGATTAGTTGACCACAGAGTTGAGGGTCCATTTCTGGGCTCTCTATTCTGTTCCATTGATCTATGTGTCTGTTTTGGGGCCAGTACCATACTGTCTTGATGATGACAGCTTTGTAATAAAGCTGGAAGTCCGGAATTGTGATACCACCAGCTTTGCTTTTCTTTTTCAACATTCCTCTGTCTATTCGGGGTCTTTCCTGGTTCCATACAAATTTTAGGATTATTTGTTCCATTTCTTTGAAAAAAGTGGATGGTATTTTGATGGGGATTGCATTGACTGTGTAGATTGCTCTAGGGAGTGTTGACATCTTCACAATATTTGTTCTTCCAATCCATGAGCATGGAACGTTTTTCCATTTCTTTGTGTCTTCCTCAATTTCTTTCATGAGTATTTTATAGTTTTCTGAGTACAGATTATTGTCTCTTTGGTTAGATTTATTCCTAGGTATCTTATGGTTTTGGGTGCAATTGTAAATGGGATCGACTCCTTAATTACTCTTTCTTTTGTCTTGTTGGTGTATAGGAATGCCACTGATTTCTGTGCATTGATTTTATATCCTGCCACTTGACTGAATTCCTGTATGAGTTCTAGCAGTTTTGGGTTGTAGTCTTTTGGGTTTTCCACATAGTATCATATCATCTGCAAAGAGTGAGAGTTTGACTTCTTCTTTGCCGATTTGGATGCCTTTGATTTCTTTTTGTTGTCTGATTGCTGTGGCTAGGACTTCTAATACTACGTTGAAGAGCAGTGGTGAGAGTGGACATCACTTCTGTGTTCCTGACCTTGGGGGAAAGCTCTCAGTTTTCCCCCATTGCGAATGATATTTGCTGTGGGTTTTTCATAGATGGCTTTTATGATATTGAGGTATGTACCCTCTATGCCTATACTCTGAAGAGTTTTGATCAAGAAAGGATGCTGTACTTTGTCAAATGCTTTTTCTGCATCTATTGAGAGGATCATATGGTTCTTGTCCTTTCTTTTATTAATGTATTTTATCACATTGATTGATTTGCAGATGTTGAAGGAACCCTGCAGCCCAGGGATAAATCACACTTGGATTTGGCTTTGGATAAATCCCACTTAAAAAAAGAAAAGAAAAGAAAAAGAAAAAAGATAAAAACAAACAAAAAGAAAGCAAAACAAAAAAAAAAGAATATGATCAAATATGTTCAGGCTGGTGCATAGATCAGTGTCATACACTAGATTTTGAGTGTATTTTGGTCTGTTAGAAGAAAGTGCCTCCCAAAATTTTAAAGAAGGAAAAACTTATATATGTACCAAAATAAAGGTTAATACGATGAAGAGATGGGATATGACTGTAAAGATGCAAATTATAAAAGATTCTATAAAAGAAATTGATAAGAAGTTGTTTGAGAAAAGAAAGAAGAGGATTAAAAAAAAAAAGAAAAAAAAGGCAGAGAATGTGATCAGGCAGGAGACTAGAACAAAGCCATACACTAGAGATTTAGGGTATATTTTGATCTGTTAGAAGAAACTGTATGTCAAAATTTTAAAGAGAGAACAACTTACATATATACGCCAAAAATAAGGGTAACTACTATGAAGGGATACAATATGACTGTAAAAATGAAAAATAAAAATGTTTTTTAAAAAAGGGATTGATAAGACGTTGGTGGAAAAAGGGAAAAAGAAAAATTCAAAAAAAAAAGAGAAATATTAACTTTGAAAGACTAAAGAATCATGGGGAAAAAGCCATGAATTCTATGTGCAGTATTCCACTAGCACTGGAGTTCTGCCAATCTCATTGATCGGTAAACTTGGTCTTGGCTGGCTGTTCATGCTGGACTTCAGGGGTAGGGGCCTGTTGCCATAGTTCCCAAATGTCTTTGCCAGAGGTGGAATTGCCTCTCCTTTGCCAGTCCGGGCTAAGTAATCTGCTGGGGTTTGCTCACGGGAGCTTTTGTTCCCTGCAAGCTTTCCATACAGCTTTGGAGGACGAGAGTGAAAATGGCGGCCTCCCAATCTCTGACCCAGAGGAGCCAAGAACTCAGAGCCCCACTCCTCATTGAGCCCCCAGAGAAAAGCAGTCAATCACTCTCATCTCCCCAGTCTCCGGCCGCACTCCGTGCTCACCCGGTCTGTGACGGAGCATTTCTATCCTGGCACATAACCCCATGTGGAGTCTCCAAACCCAGCAGATCCCTGCAGTGTACTCCTGTGCCACTCCTCCTAGGGGAGGAAGGGGAGTCTTCCCAGATCTGTCACTTGTTGGGTCCCTGCTGGAAGAGCAGTGGCTCAACTGTGCCGTGGATGACGGTTTATGGCACCCCGAGCTGAGAGCCCGCTCCTCAGCTATGTCTCTGCAGCTGGCTTCCCTGCTCCGATACCTGGGAGCTCTGCCACACTCAGGCACCCCTGATCTTTCTGTGACCCTGAGGGTCCTGAGACCAACTGTCCCGTGAGGGTTCCATCCCCCGCTTACCCACTGGAGTGAGGTCCCTCAGCGGAGCTGACTTCTAAAATTTCCAATTTTGTGTCCCACTGCTCTATAACTTGCCAGAAGCGGCCAATGGAGGTCCCTTCCCCGCTGTCTATCCTCCTGAATATTGCCTCAGTTTCATTTTCCGCACGTTCTACCTTCCGGAAAGTGGTCGCTTTTCTGCTCAGAGAATTGTTGCTATTCTTTTCTTTGATTTCCTGTTGAGTTCGGAGGTGTTCAGAATGGTTTGATCTCTATCCAGCTGAATTCCTGGAACCAGACAAAATCCAGGTCTCCTACTCCTCTTCCATCTTGCTCCACCCATTACAGTTTCTTCTAACAGACCAAAATATACCCTGAATCTCTAGTGTAAGGCTTTGTTCTAGTCTCCTGCCTCATCACATTCTCTCCCTTTTTTTTTAATCCTCTTCTTTCTTTTTTCAACCAATTTCTTATTTATCAATTCCTTTTATAAAACCTTTAATAATTTTCATCTTTACAATCATATTCATACCTCCGTCAAATTTACCCTTATTTTTGTACATATATAAGTTTTTCTTTATTTAAAATTTTCAGAGGCACTTTCTTATAACAGACCAAAATACACCCAAATCTAATGTGTGGCACTAATCTATGCAGCAGCCCGATCATATTGATCATATTCTTTTTTCTTATCTTTTTCTTTTTTTTCTTTTTTCTTTCTTTCCTTTTCTTTTCCCCTGTTTTCAGGTCTCTTCTGAATTGTTTAGTGTATATTTTTCTGGGGTCATTGGTACCCTGTTAGCATTTTATTCCCTTATTCATCTATTGTGTTCTGGACAAAATGATAAGATGGAAAAAATAACCTCAAAAAAAGAACAAGAGGCAGTACCGACTGCCAGGGAACTAATCAATATGGACATTAGTAAGATGTCAGAACTAGAGTTCAGAATGACGATTTAAAAGATACTACCTGGGCTTGAAAAAAGCATGGAAGATAATAGAGAAACCCTTTCTCGAGAATTAAAAGAACTAAAATCTAACCAAGTTGAAATCTAAAAGGCTATTAATGAGGTGTAATCAAAAATGGAGACTCTTAACTGCTAGGATAAAGGAGGCAGAAGAGAGAATTAGTGATATAGAAAACCAAATGATGGAAAATAAAGACACTGAGAAAAAGAGAGAGAAACAACTACTGGATCACGAGGGCAGAATTGGAGAGATAAGTGATATCATAAGATAAAAAAGCATTAGAATAATTGGGATCCCAGAAGAAGAAGAAAGAGAGAGAGGGGCAGAAGGTAAATTGGAGCAAATTATAGCAGAGAACTTCCCTAATTTGGGGAAGGAAACAGGCATCAAAATCCAGGAGGCACAGAGAACCCCCCTCAAAATCAATAAAAATAGGTAAAACCCCGATATCTAATAGTAAAGCTTATGGGTCTCAGAGACAAAGAGAAAATCCTGAAAGCAGCTCGAGAGAAGAGATCTGTAAACTACAATGGTAGAAACATTAGATTGTCAACAGACCTATCCACAGAGAACTGGCAGGCCAGAAAGGACTGGCAGGATATATTCAGAGCACTAAATGAGAAAAATATGCAGCCAAGAATACTATATCCAGCTAGGCTGTCATTGAAAATTGAAGGAGAGATAAAAAGCTTCCAGGACAAACAAAAACTAAAGGAATTTGCAAACACAAAACCAGCCCAACAAGAAATCTTGAAAGGGGTCCTCTAATCCAAGAGAGAGCCTAAAAGCAAGATAGACCAGAAAGGAATACAGACAATATACAGTAACAGTCACCTTACAGGCAATACAATGACACTAAATTCCTAACTTTCAATAGTTACCCTGAATATAAATGGGCTAAATGCCCCAATCAAAAGACACAGGGTATCAGATTGGATAAAAAAAAACAAGACCCATCATTACGCTGTCTGCAAGAGACTCATTTTAGACCCAAAGACACCCCCAGATTGAAAGTGAGGGGGTGGAAAACCATTTACCATGCTAATGGACACCAAAAGAAAGCTGGGGTGGCAATCCTTATATCAGACAAATTAGATTTTAAACCAAAGACGGTAATAAAAGATGAGGAATACATTACATCCTACTTAAAGGGTCCCTGCAACAAGAAGACCTAACAATTGTAAATATCTATGCCCCTAACATGGGAGCAGCCCATTATATAAGCCAATTAATAACAAAAGGAAAGAAACACATTGACAACAAAACAATAATAGTGGAGGACTTTAACATCCCCCTCACTGAAATGGACAGATCATCTAAGCAAAAGGTCAACAAGGAAATAAAGACTTTAAATGACACACTGGACCAAATGGACTTCACAGATATATTCAGAACATTCCATACCAAAGCAACAGAATACACATTCTTCCCTAGTGTCCATGGAACATTCTCCAGAACAGATCACATCCTAGGTCACAAATCAGGTCTCAACTGGTACCAAAAGATTGGGATCATTCCCTGCCTATTTTCAGACCACAATGCTTTGAAACTAGAACTCAATCACAAGAGGAAAGTTGGAAAGAACGCAAATACATGGAGGCTAAAGAGCATCCTACTAAAGAATGAATGGGTCAACCAGGAAATTAAAGAAGAATTTTAAAAATTCATGGAAACAAATGAAAATGAAAACACAACTGTTCAAAATATTTAGGATACAGCAAAGGCAGTCCTAAGAGGAAAGTAAATAGCAATACAAGCCTTTCTCAAGAAACAAGAAAAGTCTCAAATACACAACCTAACCCTACACCTAAAGGAGCTGGAGAAAGAACAGCAAATACAGCCTAAGCCCAGCAGGAGAAGAGCAATAATAAAGATCAGAGCAGAAATCAATGAAATAGAAGCCAAAAGAACAGTAGAACAAATCAATGAAACTAGGAGCTGCTTCTTTGAAAGAATTAACAAGATTGATAAACCTCTGGCAAGACTTATCAAAAAGAAAAGAGAAATGACCCAAATCAACAAAATCATGAATGAAAGAGGAGAGATCACAACCAACACCAAAGAAATACAAACAATTTTAAGAACATATTATGAGCAACTCTATGCCAGCAAATTAGATAACCAGTGAGAAATGGATGCATTCCTAGAGATGTATCAACTACCTAAACTGAACCAGGAAAAAATTGAAAACCTGAACAGACCTATAAACACTAAGGAAATTGAAGCAGTCATCAAAAACCTCCCAAAAAACAAAAGCCCAGGGCCAGATGGCTTTCCCGGGGAATTCTACTAAACATTTCAAGAAGAATTAATACCTATTCTTCTGAAACTGTTCCAAAAATTAGAAATGGAAGGAAAACTTCCAAACCCTTTTTATGAGGTCACCACTACCTTGATCCCAAAACCAGACAAAGACCCCATCAAAACGGAGAATTATAGACCAATACCCTTGATGAACATGGATGCAAAAACTCTCAGCAAAATACTAGCCAATAGGATCCAACAGTACATTAAAAGGATTATTCACCACGACCAAGTGGGATTTATCCCTGGGCTGCAAGGGTGGTTCAACATCCGCAAATCAATGTGATACAATACATTAATAAAAGAAAGAACAAGAACCATATGATCCTCTCAATAGATGCTGAAAAAGCATTTGACAAAGTACAGCATCCTTTCTTGATCAAAACTCT
>NW_025410213.1:0-8604 GCF_002201575.2 Neomonachus schauinslandi
CCCTGCCCCCTCCATCCCTACCACCTTTGCTTGTGTGTCTTTGGTGCGTGTGTGACCTTAGGGGGCTGGTGGGCTTGAGGCCTGTCAACGAGTGTGGCTGTTCTGGGGGATGGGAAAGGGCCCGCTGAGCTGCTGCCTCCCTACACAAAAGGTTCCTGGGTTTTGCAGGAGAGCCTGACATGCTGATTTACAAGTTGTACAAATAGAGCTCAGCAGTCCTGCAGCGTCCATTCCATGAAGAGCATCATTTACTTGTAAGAGAGTGGGTGACTGCTGCCTTGCCCATGGGCCCCTCAGAAAACGCTCAAGGGAAGGGCTCATGGAGGGGGAAGAGAGGGCTACTGTATCCTCTGTCCTGATACCGGGCAAGAGAAGGATACCACTGAGATAAGAGGGGCCTTCTTCTTGGCTCTTCTTCCATCCCCTTTTCTTTAGAAGTCTGTGGTCTGATGAAGCGGGGGAAATCGGAGGGGTAGACGAACCATGAGAGACGATGGACTCTGAAAAACAAACTGAGGGTTCTAGAGGGGAGGGGGGTGGGAGGATGGGTTAGCCTGGTGGTGGGTATTGAGGAGGGCACATTCTGCATGGAGCACTGGGTGTTATGCACAAACAATGAATCATGGAACACTACATCTAAAACTAATGATGTGATGTATGGGGATTAACATAAGAATTAAAAAAAAAAAAAAGAAGTCTGTGGTCTGTGCTAAATCCCCAGGGCTGTAATTTGTGGACGGACACACAGTAGGCCCTCAATAAAAGGCTCGCTGGCCTGTAGGCTGGGTGCCTCTGCCACACCGCAGGTCGTGGGTGTTTGTTGATTGGAACTGAGCTCAGTGAGCCGGGCATCATGACAACTGGGGTCTGTTTCTCTATTTCCGGCTCCATCCACCCCTCCATCCACACCTGTCTGAGCTTTGGGAATCTAGACTGTCACTTGGGAGATATGCCTGTCCTGGGTGCCTATAGTAAAAAATTAGATGTGCTTTCTGTAGATAAAGTGTAATGTGCTGTCATTACCAAGGATTTTCATATGCATTCTCTCCTCTAACACTGTTAGGAAGTCCTTCCCAAGGTCTAACTTCCATCCTGTCTGCGGTTTAGTTAGGATCTATGTATTCCAGGAAATGTAAACTAGTGCACCCGAAACTGGGCTGGCACAACTGGTCAAAAGGAATGTGGAGATAAAAATAAAGTGTGTCTTCTTTAAAAAAAATAACTTCCTCCACTTTCCGAGGCTGTTCAGAGTAAAGTGTATAATTTGCTTGACTGCCCCGGCCCATCGGCTTATCACTGAGGGCCTAGCAACTCCCAGAGGGGAGGATTATGCAAATGGAAATCAGCTTTCAAGAAAGTGGGCTAATCCAATATTACAAAGAGGGCTGAGTCTGAAAGGAAAAGGGGAAGCAACTGAGATGGGTGAGTTAAAGAGATAGCGAGCAGGTTCCTGGCACAATGAGGAGCAAAGAAGCTGAATGGAGAGGGGGCCCTTGCCGGCCCCTGAGCCAGGGTTTCAGGAAAGGGGACCCGGTCTCTATTTCCCCGATACTCAGAGAAGGAAGGTGGGGGATTAGACTAGTGGACAGAGAAACTCTTTCTTAAATTATTTGTTGCTGGGATGGCCCCTTCTCAGAAATCTGGCCAAATGCCAACAGGTAGCTGTGGTATCAGGAGGCTTGAAGCTTTCCCATTGAGCTTTCCACATAAAAGCAGACTCAAATTCACCAGGTGGAGCAGACTGCGAATTTAGAAGGTCAGACGAAGGCCTTTCCCTCCCCGGTGGGAAATATCCAGAAGCCAAGGGCCACCCCCAAGATGATGTCTGAGCAAGGCTGCCCCTCAACGAAACATGGGACCCGACAGCACCATGGACAGCTCCCTTGGTGACTTAGAAGCCTGATTTAGGGATCAGCCCTTAAGCTTTCTTTTGGGAAACTGGAAGCCTATTGTACTGTAAGCCCTTGTGGCTCCAGCAGTGGAGGCAGACAATGAAACAGGCAATTCAGATTTGCTTTGATAAGTGCTATGATTTAAAGGAAGCAGAGAAGATCGTGGAAATACAGAGCATCCAACCCAGCTTTGGGAGTGGAGGAAAGACTGCCCAACTGAAGGATGAGTCAGACTAACCCCAGTAAGAGAGGAGGGTGAATATGTTCCAGGGAGGCCCAGAGGTAAAGGAGGGCATGGCTAATTTGGAGAGCTGAAAGAAGCTCCTTAGGGCTGGATGCCAGGTGGGAGGGTCTGGTTGGGGGCTGGTGGAAGATGAAGTGGGGAGGTGGGCAAGGGCAGGATTCTGTAGGGCTCTCTATGGCATGGAACAGAGCTGGATTCCATTCTGAGGCCAACAGCAGGCTGCTTCAGGGCTTTATGCAATGAAATGATACAATTAGATTTACATCTTGAAAGTTCCCTCTAGCTGCATGGACTGGGGCCAGGCAAGCCCATACCACTGGGCAGGTCAGGAGGTGACAATCATTCTGACCAGGGTGATGGGGCAACAGACTTGCAGGTGGGGCCTCAGGATGGAAGCTAGTGGACACAAATGAGAGAGATTTAAGAAATGGAATTGGCAGGGCTCAGTGGGTGTGGGGAGTGAGGAGGAGGGTGCTTAAGGACAAGTATCAGGGTGTGTGAGCACAAATAAGAAGAGGGAGGCAGAAAAGGGAAACAGGGTAGAATCAAGAGGGAAGTACAGAGAGAGAGGGAGTGACTTAGAAGAGAGATGGACACAGTCACAGAAATGAGGGTCAGGAGCACAGGGAAAGGGGAAGACCATGAGAAAGTGTGGGGCATGATAGCATAATCAGGATTGGGGATTCAAGTCTTTATTCTGTCACCCGTGTGTCCTGTCAGGGTGTCTGCCCATAATCATAGGGCTTGCAGCAGGTCTACACAGAACTGTGGGCAATATCGGGCTTGACAATACTCTGCTTGGATACGTGAGAAAACCCCCATAAGCCCAGCAGGGGCACCAAGCTGGGTGGGCACTGAGCAGTTGGCCAGGGGACTAAGAGTGGGGTTTGGCTCTTGATTTCTCAGCCCTCTCCTCCAAGCCTCAGTTTTTTACTTGTAATATGAGTGGGGGCATACTTCAACCACTTTTCTACAGCAGAAAGGGCTAGAGACTGAAAGGTCAGTCTGGACAGATCCAGGCCTGTCATTTGTCCCAGGGTCAGTATATTTCACTTAGTGGATTCAGAGTATCTATCATTTGACAAAGCCTAAAGGGAGATGGCCTGTGAACTAACTTCTCCATTTTCTAGAAAATCCTAGTCTACAGAGCCAAGGGCCCAGTGTAAGGAAGACAAGGTTACTGGCTCAAAATATGTGCTGGATAGATGGTGAGTGGGTGGATGGTTGGGTGAGTGGGTGGATGGGTGGGTGGGTAGGTGGTTGGATGAATGGATGAATAGATGGATGGGTGGATGGATGATGAATGGATGGATGGATGAATAGATGGATGGATGGATGGATGGATGGATGGATGGATGGATGAATAGATGGATGGATGGATGGATGATGAATAGATGGATGGATGGATGGATGATGAATAGATGGATGGATGGATGGATGGATGGATGGATGGATGGATGGATGATGAATAGATGGATGGATGGATGGATGGATGAATAGATGGATGGATGGATGAATGGGTGGATGGATGGATGAGGTGAATGGATTGTCAAACACCTGAATGATCACCACAGTCTTATGGGCTCTAGGCATAGATTAATCTCTCTGGAAGATTCCAAAAGTGGGACAGAGCCACTGGCCTAGGCAGCCTATGTCCAAGAGTAGTATAGGGAATAGTCTAAACAGTCTATCTGGTGGTCGATGAGAAATTTCAAGACCATCAGCCACCTGATACAAACTCCTTTGGGAGTAACAGTTTCCAAAGGCACCTGTTAGAACAGCGGGTGAAAAGTCAGCTGGTAAGAGGAGCTGGGGCCTATGCCAGGTCAGTTTAGGTGGTAGATCTAGATTTGGTGAATGGGTGGATGGAGAGATAAATGAGTGGATAGAGGCCCTTGGGAGGCTCAGAAAGAGGGACATGGGGACCTGTGGGCTTCAGATAAACACAAACTCTACCAGCTTCATGAATCCCATTCTCGTGACCCCGCCACACCTCTCCTCCCATTTCTCAGCCCAGGGGTTAAAAGCAGAAACATGAGTCATCTGCCTGGGTTCTAGCCCAGGTTCCTGTACTTACCAGAAGCATAAACTGGGCTGAAGTATCTAAGCCTCAGTTTCTATATTGACAAAATGGTGACAATAAAAGAACATATGTCACAAAGTTGTCGGAGAGATTAGAGATCATTTATAAAGTGCTCAGCACAGTTCCTGGGACATAGGAAGTGCCCCCAAATGTTATCAGTTAGCCCATTAACCCTGCCTCTCCCACTGAAGGGCTTCTCTCCACTGTGCCCTAATCACACCCACCTTCCGAGGCCCAGCTTAAAGCCTGACCCTTTCAGGACATCCTCCTTGACCAATCTCACTCCACTGTCTCATTTCTCTCCACTGTTCTGAGAGCTCCTGGAGGTAGGGACAAAGTCAAGGAGTCCTTTGGCTTCCCTGTGGAGCCTTTGAGGGAAGGTTCCTGGTAACTGTAGACGACTGTCCTGTCCAAGGGAGCTGAGATGCCTGCCCCAGAGCCTTCAGGGTCTGCGCCTCCCCCATGCCTCCTCTTCAAAGATAAAATGCTAGTAATAAAGTCATGTTGAACTGGCCTGTACCTTTAATTGGTGCTTTGGCAAAGGACAGATTCCCTGCTAAGCATTAAAAGGCTTTAAAATTCTCTTTATTGAACTACCTCTGAGAGCCCAGGCTGGATCCCAGGGACTGGCAGGATCCAGCCTGGAAGTTGGCTGGTCAGGACCATGGAGAGACGAAGGGGGCCCTTGCACCTGCTAAGAGGCTCCTATACTCTCTAAATTTGATCCAGTGCAAACGACAGGAGCCTATCTAAGGACATCCGGGTGCCAGAAAATACTGCAGCCCTTTAGACAACTAGGGAAAGTTTGGGTTTGCTGTGGCGCCTCTGATCTCAGACATGGTGGGAAGGATGCTCAGTTGCATCTTACTGCAAGGCTCAGTGGACCCCATATAGTGGATAAAGATGCCAGGAAAGTCTGTCTACTTCTCGGGGAAAGGGGAAGCATTCATCGTGGCAGAGTGGGCTCCTAAACCTGTCCTGATCCTGGAGGAGCTTTGGCAAAATGACTCTGCACAGGGTCGTGGGTGTGAGGGGTAAGGACAGAAGGAGGCTTCACCTTTGTTCCCAGTAATTATACCCACCTGTCTCCTAGGTGCCAAGCTCTGAGCGTAGGCCTTTTCACCTACACTATCTTATCAGTCCTAGTGACAACCCCATGAGGCCAGTGTCATTAGCCCCCTTTTCTAATAAGGGTAAGTAGCCAACTGAAGATGTCATGGTGAGGAGGTGGCAGAGGGCAGATTAGAACCCGTGGTCTTTCTCCCACCCCATATATTGTTTCTCAGGAGCACAGGGACAGGGAGGAGAGCAGCAACAGGCCAGGGTGAGCAAGCCCCAGCCCCACCCCTTCTGCCCCCTGCACTCAGGTCTCACTTCCCCAGCTCTGGGACTTGCTGAGGAAGGAGAAATCCAGACATCACTTGATCGCATAGAGAGACACGAGGGGGTGTGCAGACCTGCACCCTGGCTCTGGCCCCTGGCCTCCGCTTAGCTAGTGACCTCCTCCATAGCTGGGGCAAGTCCACAGCTTCCTCTGGGCATCTCTTTCCACCTGAGAAACACAGCAGGTGGACTTGGACAACTCTAAGAGCCATGCCAAGGCTAAGGTTCCAGGGTCTTATGATCATGTCTTTTTTTTTTTTTTTTAAGGTTTATTTATTTGAGAGAGAGTGAGCACACATGAGCACGTGCACATGTAGGGGGAGGGGCAGAGGGAGAGAATCTCAAGCAGACTGCTCACTGAGCAGGGAGCCTGACATGGGGTTTGATCCCATGACCCATGAGCTCATGACCTGAGCCAAAACCAAGAGTCAGAGGCTTAACCAACAGAGTCACCCAGGCGCCCCACAGGATCATGTCTTTTAAAGCATTGGTCAGAGAGTACCTCAACCTATTAACCTCTGGGGTCAGAGAAAAGGACACTTAGGGGAATTTGAGTCCATCCTGAGAAGGAACATTTCAATGTTTTTGTTGTAAGGGACTATAATAAGAGTGATCGTCTAGTGGGGGCCTACCGGTTGAGCATAGTACCGGCTGTTATATCAATGATACATCGTCCACTTCTCTGCATCCCCATCACCACCACCCACATCCAGGCCACCACCTTTCCTCCTCTGGGAGGCTGTGAGAGCCTCCTAACCCTTCTCTCTCCTGGCTCCTGTCCTTAGCAGAGATAGTCAGACGATCACCAACTCTCATAGTGCTGTCCTCTTCCTGCACAGCCAGGAAAGCTACATTTCCCAGCCCACCCCCGCCCCCCCCATGCAGCTGCAGCCATGTGACTGGGTGCTGGCCAAAGGAATATGAGCAGAAATGACCTAAGCCACTTCCAGACTGGCCCCCAAGAGCAATCACATGACTCTCTTGCTTCTGTGCCCCCTTTCGGTGGTAACGTGCATGATGAGAGGGTAGAACCGCAATATGAAATGAGCCTGGATCCCTGAGTCACCTCATGGAGGAAAGCTGCCCTGGAGAGGCACAACCCACATCCAACTTTCTGTGAACAAGAAACCTTTGCTGCATCAAGCTACAGAGCCCGGGAGGTGATTTGGCTAATGCAGCACGACCAAGGCTGTCCTGACCCATACACTCTCTTATAGTCCAGTTTCTGCACAACAGCCAGAGAATTCTTTTCAAAACATAAATTTGGATCCTTTTCAAAGCATGTTGCTCCCCACTGGACACTCTACACTCAGGTCCACATTCTACTATGAAGAAAATCTACAAAGTCCTGGAAGCAACCTGAGTGTCCATCTATAAACAAATAAAGAAAAGAAATGTGGTATGTGTGTGTGTACACACACACACACACACACACACACACAGTGGAATATTACTCAGCCATAGAAAAGAGTGAGATCTTGCCGTTTGTGACAACACGGATGGACCTAGAAGGTATAATGCTAAGTGAGACGAGTCAGACTGAGAAAGACAAACACTGCATGATTTCACTTATGTGTGGAATCTAAAAAAAATAAAACAAATGGATAAAGAAAACAAAACAGAAACAGACTCAAAACAGAGACCAAACAGGTGGTTATCAGAAGAGAAGGGTGTGGGGGGGTTGGGTGAAAGAGGTGAAGGGGATTAAGAGGTACAAACTTCCAGTTATAAAATAAATCTCTAGAGATGAAAAGTGCAGCATAGGGAATAGAGTCAATAATACTGTAATCACTTTGTGAGGTGGCAAAAGTAACTACACTCACATGGTGAGCATCACGTAATGTATATAAATGTCGAATCACTATGTTATATACCTGAAACTAACATAACTGTACATCGACTATACTTCAACGAAAAACTCTTTTTTAAATCTACAAAGCCCTACGTGAGGTATCACTGCCTCCTCTCTGACTTCTGTTCTCTCTTCCCTTCGCCTTCGTATTCCAGGCTCATGTCTGATCTCCGGATGGAGCACCCATGCTCCTCCCCTCTGTAGGTGTCCTCTCTGCGTCTCCTGGATCTTTGCATGGCTCCTTGTCCTTCAAGCTTCAGTGTCACTCCCTAAAAGACACCTTTTCAGACTAGCAAATCTAAGAAGCCCCAGTTACTTTCTTTCACATCATCCTAAATGAACTATACCACAGTTTTCACTGTCTGACATTTTCTTGCTAATTGATTAATTAATGGTCTGTCTCCCCACCCCAGTCCTACTGGAGCAGGGATATCGTTTCTCTTATTCACCATTATATTCCAGTACCTAGCAGAGTTCCTGGCACATGGTAGACACTCTGTGTTTGTGGACTGGGAACATTAACTTTTACAGCTCTGTGAGGTGGGAGTTACTATCCCCAAGTAGCACAGAAGGAAACTGAGGCCCAGAGAGGTTGAAACCAGTATATGGCAGAGCTCAAATTTCAACCCGGCTCTAACTCTGTGGACATCCTCTTTTTACTCCATAATTTTTGATTCTTTCAAAGGTATTTTAACTACACAGAGTTTATGACCCAACACGAAGAGGGGCATCTACTCTGTCTTTAGTAATTTCCCTTAATTAAATCCTTGCCCTCATGAGTTCTTGGTCTGATGGGAGAGACATGGTCCTTTTCTCCTGAAGGCACACACAGTTTGAAGCTGAAGCCGGAATCCCAGCACCTGAGGGAATCACAAGAGCATTTACAAAGCAACATGTAGGGGCTTGCCAATGGACAGAGCACCTGCCGATTTCTAGGGCCTCTCCAAGGTCTCCCCCGTACAGAATGAACTAGAGAGACAGAACAGGAGAAGGAGAGACGGAGGGAATCAGAAAGACAGAGAGACAGAGTGACAGAGAGACAGAGACAGAGAGGCAGAGAGAGACAGAGACAGAGAGGCAGAGAGTGACAGAGACAGAGAGAGATGGAGATAGAGACAGAGACAGAGACAAAGAGAGATGGAAACAGAGA
>NW_025410214.1:0-8604 GCF_002201575.2 Neomonachus schauinslandi
CCCTGCCCCCTCCATCCCTACCACCTTTGCTTGTGTGTCTTTGGTGCATGTGTGACCTTAGGGGGCTGGTGGGCTTGAGGCCTGTCAACGAGTGTGGCTGTTCTGGGGGATGGGAAAGGGCCCGCTGAGCTGCTGCCTCCCTACACAAAAGGTTCCTGGGTTTTGCAGGAGAGCCTGACATGCTGATTTACAAGTTGTACAAATAGAGCTCAGCAGTCCTGCAGCGTCCATTCCATGAAGAGCATCATTTACTTGTAAGAGAGTGGGTGACTGCTGCCTTGCCCATGGGCCCCTCAGAAAACGCTCAAGGGAAGGGCTCATGGAGGGGGAAGAGAGGGCTACTGTATCCTCTGTCCTGATACCGGGCAAGAGAAGGATACCACTGAGATAAGAGGGGCCTTCTTCTTGGCTCTTCTTCCATCCCCTTTTCTTTAGAAGTCTGTGGTCTGATGAAGCGGGGGAAATCGGAGGGGTAGACGAACCATGAGAGACGATGGACTCTGAAAAACAAACTGAGGGTTCTAGAGGGGAGGGGGGTGGGAGGATGGGTTAGCCTGGTGGTGGGTATTGAGGAGGGCACATTCTGCATGGAGCACTGGGTGTTATGCACAAACAATGAATCATGGAACACTACATCTAAAACTAATGATGTGATGTATGGGGATTAACATAAGAATTAAAAAAAAAAAAAAGAAGTCTGTGGTCTGTGCTAAATCCCCAGGGCTGTAATTTGTGGACGGACACACAGTAGGCCCTCAATAAAAGGCTCGCTGGCCTGTAGGCTGGGTGCCTCTGCCACACCGCAGGTCGTGGGTGTTTGTTGATTGGAACTGAGCTCAGTGAGCCGGGCATCATGACAACTGGGGTCTGTTTCTCTATTTCCGGCTCCATCCACCCCTCCATCCACACCTGTCTGAGCTTTGGGAATCTAGACTGTCACTTGGGAGATATGCCTGTCCTGGGTGCCTATAGTAAAAAATTAGATGTGCTTTCTGTAGATAAAGTGTAATGTGCTGTCATTACCAAGGATTTTCATATGCATTCTCTCCTCTAACACTGTTAGGAAGTCCTTCCCAAGGTCTAACTTCCATCCTGTCTGCGGTTTAGTTAGGATCTATGTATTCCAGGAAATGTAAACTAGTGCACCCGAAACTGGGCTGGCACAACTGGTCAAAAGGAATGTGGAGATAAAAATAAAGTGTGTCTTCTTTAAAAAAAATAACTTCCTCCACTTTCCGAGGCTGTTCAGAGTAAAGTGTATAATTTGCTTGACTGCCCCGGCCCATCGGCTTATCACTGAGGGCCTAGCAACTCCCAGAGGGGAGGATTATGCAAATGGAAATCAGCTTTCAAGAAAGTGGGCTAATCCAATATTACAAAGAGGGCTGAGTCTGAAAGGAAAAGGGGAAGCAACTGAGATGGGTGAGTTAAAGAGATAGCGAGCAGGTTCCTGGCACAATGAGGAGCAAAGAAGCTGAATGGAGAGGGGGCCCTTGCCGGCCCCTGAGCCAGGGTTTCAGGAAAGGGGACCCGGTCTCTATTTCCCCGATACTCAGAGAAGGAAGGTGGGGGATTAGACTAGTGGACAGAGAAACTCTTTCTTAAATTATTTGTTGCTGGGATGGCCCCTTCTCAGAAATCTGGCCAAATGCCAACAGGTAGCTGTGGTATCAGGAGGCTTGAAGCTTTCCCATTGAGCTTTCCACATAAAAGCAGACTCAAATTCACCAGGTGGAGCAGACTGCGAATTTAGAAGGTCAGACGAAGGCCTTTCCCTCCCCGGTGGGAAATATCCAGAAGCCAAGGGCCACCCCCAAGATGATGTCTGAGCAAGGCTGCCCCTCAACGAAACATGGGACCCGACAGCACCATGGACAGCTCCCTTGGTGACTTAGAAGCCTGATTTAGGGATCAGCCCTTAAGCTTTCTTTTGGGAAACTGGAAGCCTATTGTACTGTAAGCCCTTGTGGCTCCAGCAGTGGAGGCAGACAATGAAACAGGCAATTCAGATTTGCTTTGATAAGTGCTATGATTTAAAGGAAGCAGAGAAGATCGTGGAAATACAGAGCATCCAACCCAGCTTTGGGAGTGGAGGAAAGACTGCCCAACTGAAGGATGAGTCAGACTAACCCCAGTAAGAGAGGAGGGTGAATATGTTCCAGGGAGGCCCAGAGGTAAAGGAGGGCATGGCTAATTTGGAGAGCTGAAAGAAGCTCCTTAGGGCTGGATGCCAGGTGGGAGGGTCTGGTTGGGGGCTGGTGGAAGATGAAGTGGGGAGGTGGGCAAGGGCAGGATTCTGTAGGGCTCTCTATGGCATGGAACAGAGCTGGATTCCATTCTGAGGCCAACAGCAGGCTGCTTCAGGGCTTTATGCAATGAAATGATACAATTAGATTTACATCTTGAAAGTTCCCTCTAGCTGCATGGACTGGGGCCAGGCAAGCCCATACCACTGGGCAGGTCAGGAGGTGACAATCATTCTGACCAGGGTGATGGGGCAACAGACTTGCAGGTGGGGCCTCAGGATGGAAGCTAGTGGACACAAATGAGAGAGATTTAAGAAATGGAATTGGCAGGGCTCAGTGGGTGTGGGGAGTGAGGAGGAGGGTGCTTAAGGACAAGTATCAGGGTGTGTGAGCACAAATAAGAAGAGGGAGGCAGAAAAGGGAAACAGGGTAGAATCAAGAGGGAAGTACAGAGAGAGAGGGAGTGACTTAGAAGAGAGATGGACACAGTCACAGAAATGAGGGTCAGGAGCACAGGGAAAGGGGAAGACCATGAGAAAGTGTGGGGCATGATAGCATAATCAGGATTGGGGATTCAAGTCTTTATTCTGTCACCCGTGTGTCCTGTCAGGGTGTCTGCCCATAATCATAGGGCTTGCAGCAGGTCTACACAGAACTGTGGGCAATATCGGGCTTGACAATACTCTGCTTGGATACGTGAGAAAACCCCCATAAGCCCAGCAGGGGCACCAAGCTGGGTGGGCACTGAGCAGTTGGCCAGGGGACTAAGAGTGGGGTTTGGCTCTTGATTTCTCAGCCCTCTCCTCCAAGCCTCAGTTTTTTACTTGTAATATGAGTGGGGGCATACTTCAACCACTTTTCTACAGCAGAAAGGGCTAGAGACTGAAAGGTCAGTCTGGACAGATCCAGGCCTGTCATTTGTCCCAGGGTCAGTATATTTCACTTAGTGGATTCAGAGTATCTATCATTTGACAAAGCCTAAAGGGAGATGGCCTGTGAACTAACTTCTCCATTTTCTAGAAAATCCTAGTCTACAGAGCCAAGGGCCCAGTGTAAGGAAGACAAGGTTACTGGCTCAAAATATGTGCTGGATAGATGGTGAGTGGGTGGATGGTTGGGTGAGTGGGTGGATGGGTGGGTGGGTAGGTGGTTGGATGAATGGATGAATAGATGGATGGGTGGATGGATGATGAATGGATGGATGGATGAATAGATGGATGGATGGATGGATGGATGGATGGATGGATGGATGAATAGATGGATGGATGGATGGATGATGAATAGATGGATGGATGGATGGATGATGAATAGATGGATGGATGGATGGATGGATGGATGGATGGATGGATGGATGATGAATAGATGGATGGATGGATGGATGGATGAATAGATGGATGGATGGATGAATGGGTGGATGGATGGATGAGGTGAATGGATTGTCAAACACCTGAATGATCACCACAGTCTTATGGGCTCTAGGCATAGATTAATCTCTCTGGAAGATTCCAAAAGTGGGACAGAGCCACTGGCCTAGGCAGCCTATGTCCAAGAGTAGTATAGGGAATAGTCTAAACAGTCTATCTGGTGGTCGATGAGAAATTTCAAGACCATCAGCCACCTGATACAAACTCCTTTGGGAGTAACAGTTTCCAAAGGCACCTGTTAGAACAGCGGGTGAAAAGTCAGCTGGTAAGAGGAGCTGGGGCCTATGCCAGGTCAGTTTAGGTGGTAGATCTAGATTTGGTGAATGGGTGGATGGAGAGATAAATGAGTGGATAGAGGCCCTTGGGAGGCTCAGAAAGAGGGACATGGGGACCTGTGGGCTTCAGATAAACACAAACTCTACCAGCTTCATGAATCCCATTCTCGTGACCCCGCCACACCTCTCCTCCCATTTCTCAGCCCAGGGGTTAAAAGCAGAAACATGAGTCATCTGCCTGGGTTCTAGCCCAGGTTCCTGTACTTACCAGAAGCATAAACTGGGCTGAAGTATCTAAGCCTCAGTTTCTATATTGACAAAATGGTGACAATAAAAGAACATATGTCACAAAGTTGTCGGAGAGATTAGAGATCATTTATAAAGTGCTCAGCACAGTTCCTGGGACATAGGAAGTGCCCCCAAATGTTATCAGTTAGCCCATTAACCCTGCCTCTCCCACTGAAGGGCTTCTCTCCACTGTGCCCTAATCACACCCACCTTCCGAGGCCCAGCTTAAAGCCTGACCCTTTCAGGACATCCTCCTTGACCAATCTCACTCCACTGTCTCATTTCTCTCCACTGTTCTGAGAGCTCCTGGAGGTAGGGACAAAGTCAAGGAGTCCTTTGGCTTCCCTGTGGAGCCTTTGAGGGAAGGTTCCTGGTAACTGTAGACGACTGTCCTGTCCAAGGGAGCTGAGATGCCTGCCCCAGAGCCTTCAGGGTCTGCGCCTCCCCCATGCCTCCTCTTCAAAGATAAAATGCTAGTAATAAAGTCATGTTGAACTGGCCTGTACCTTTAATTGGTGCTTTGGCAAAGGACAGATTCCCTGCTAAGCATTAAAAGGCTTTAAAATTCTCTTTATTGAACTACCTCTGAGAGCCCAGGCTGGATCCCAGGGACTGGCAGGATCCAGCCTGGAAGTTGGCTGGTCAGGACCATGGAGAGACGAAGGGGGCCCTTGCACCTGCTAAGAGGCTCCTATACTCTCTAAATTTGATCCAGTGCAAACGACAGGAGCCTATCTAAGGACATCCGGGTGCCAGAAAATACTGCAGCCCTTTAGACAACTAGGGAAAGTTTGGGTTTGCTGTGGCGCCTCTGATCTCAGACATGGTGGGAAGGATGCTCAGTTGCATCTTACTGCAAGGCTCAGTGGACCCCATATAGTGGATAAAGATGCCAGGAAAGTCTGTCTACTTCTCGGGGAAAGGGGAAGCATTCATCGTGGCAGAGTGGGCTCCTAAACCTGTCCTGATCCTGGAGGAGCTTTGGCAAAATGACTCTGCACAGGGTCGTGGGTGTGAGGGGTAAGGACAGAAGGAGGCTTCACCTTTGTTCCCAGTAATTATACCCACCTGTCTCCTAGGTGCCAAGCTCTGAGCGTAGGCCTTTTCACCTACACTATCTTATCAGTCCTAGTGACAACCCCATGAGGCCAGTGTCATTAGCCCCCTTTTCTAATAAGGGTAAGTAGCCAACTGAAGATGTCATGGTGAGGAGGTGGCAGAGGGCAGATTAGAACCCGTGGTCTTTCTCCCACCCCATATATTGTTTCTCAGGAGCACAGGGACAGGGAGGAGAGCAGCAACAGGCCAGGGTGAGCAAGCCCCAGCCCCACCCCTTCTGCCCCCTGCACTCAGGTCTCACTTCCCCAGCTCTGGGACTTGCTGAGGAAGGAGAAATCCAGACATCACTTGATCGCATAGAGAGACACGAGGGGGTGTGCAGACCTGCACCCTGGCTCTGGCCCCTGGCCTCCGCTTAGCTAGTGACCTCCTCCATAGCTGGGGCAAGTCCACAGCTTCCTCTGGGCATCTCTTTCCACCTGAGAAACACAGCAGGTGGACTTGGACAACTCTAAGAGCCATGCCAAGGCTAAGGTTCCAGGGTCTTATGATCATGTCTTTTTTTTTTTTTTTTTAAGGTTTATTTATTTGAGAGAGAGTGAGCACACATGAGCACGTGCACATGTAGGGGGAGGGGCAGAGGGAGAGAATCTCAAGCAGACTGCTCACTGAGCAGGGAGCCTGACATGGGGTTTGATCCCATGACCCATGAGCTCATGACCTGAGCCAAAACCAAGAGTCAGAGGCTTAACCAACAGAGTCACCCAGGCGCCCCACAGGATCATGTCTTTTAAAGCATTGGTCAGAGAGTACCTCAACCTATTAACCTCTGGGGTCAGAGAAAAGGACACTTAGGGGAATTTGAGTCCATCCTGAGAAGGAACATTTCAATGTTTTTGTTGTAAGGGACTATAATAAGAGTGATCATCTAGTGGGGGCCTACCGGTTGAGCATAGTACCGGCTGTTATATCAATGATACATCGTCCACTTCTCTGCATCCCCATCACCACCACCCACATCCAGGCCACCACCTTTCCTCCTCTGGGAGGCTGTGAGAGCCTCCTAACCCTTCTCTCTCCTGGCTCCTGTCCTTAGCAGAGATAGTCAGACGATCACCAACTCTCATAGTGCTGTCCTCTTCCTGCACAGCCAGGAAAGCTACATTTCCCAGCCCACCCCCGCCCCCCCCATGCAGCTGCAGCCATGTGACTGGGTGCTGGCCAAAGGAATATGAGCAGAAATGACCTAAGCCACTTCCAGACTGGCCCCCAAGAGCAATCACATGACTCTCTTGCTTCTGTGCCCCCTTTCGGTGGTAACGTGCATGATGAGAGGGTAGAACCGCAATATGAAATGAGCCTGGATCCCTGAGTCACCTCATGGAGGAAAGCTGCCCTGGAGAGGCACAACCCACATCCAACTTTCTGTGAACAAGAAACCTTTGCTGCATCAAGCTACAGAGCCCGGGAGGTGATTTGGCTAATGCAGCACGACCAAGGCTGTCCTGACCCATACACTCTCTTATAGTCCAGTTTCTGCACAACAGCCAGAGAATTCTTTTCAAAACATAAATTTGGATCCTTTTCAAAGCATGTTGCTCCCCACTGGACACTCTACACTCAGGTCCACATTCTACTATGAAGAAAATCTACAAAGTCCTGGAAGCAACCTGAGTGTCCATCTATAAACAAATAAAGAAAAGAAATGTGGTATGTGTGTGTGTACACACACACACACACACACACACACACAGTGGGATATTACTCAGCCATAGAAAAGAGTGAGATCTTGCCGTTTGTGACAACACGGATGGACCTAGAAGGTATAATGCTAAGTGAGACGAGTCAGACTGAGAAAGACAAACACTGCATGATTTCACTTATGTGTGGAATCTAAAAAAATAAAACAAATGGATAAAGAAAACAAAACAGAAACAGACTCAAAACAGAGACCAAACAGGTGGTTATCAGAAGAGAAGGGTGTGGGGGGGTTGGGTGAAAGAGGTGAAGGGGATTAAGAGGTACAAACTTCCAGTTATAAAATAAATCTCTAGAGATGAAAAGTGCAGCATAGGGAATAGAGTCAATAATACTGTAATCACTTTGTGAGGTGGCAAAAGTAACTACACTCACATGGTGAGCATCACGTAATGTATATAAATGTCGAATCACTATGTTATATACCTGAAACTAACATAACTGTACATCGACTATACTTCAACGAAAAACTCTTTTTTAAATCTACAAAGCCCTACGTGAGGTATCACTGCCTCCTCTCTGACTTCTGTTCTCTCTTCCCTTCGCCTTCGTATTCCAGGCTCATGTCTGATCTCCGGATGGAGCACCCATGCTCCTCCCCTCTGTAGGTGTCCTCTCTGCGTCTCCTGGATCTTTGCATGGCTCCTTGTCCTTCAAGCTTCAGTGTCACTCCCTAAAAGACACCTTTTCAGACTAGCAAATCTAAGAAGCCCCAGTTACTTTCTTTCACATCATCCTAAATGAACTATACCACAGTTTTCACTGTCTGACATTTTCTTGCTAATTGATTAATTAATGGTCTGTCTCCCCACCCCAGTCCTACTGGAGCAGGGATATCGTTTCTCTTATTCACCATTATATTCCAGTACCTAGCAGAGTTCCTGGCACATGGTAGACACTCTGTGTTTGTGGACTGGGAACATTAACTTTTACAGCTCTGTGAGGTGGGAGTTACTATCCCCAAGTAGCACAGAAGGAAACTGAGGCCCAGAGAGGTTGAAACCAGTATATGGCAGAGCTCAAATTTCAACCCGGCTCTAACTCTGTGGACATCCTCTTTTTACTCCATAATTTTTGATTCTTTCAAAGGTATTTTAACTACACAGAGTTTATGACCCAACACGAAGAGGGGCATCTACTCTGTCTTTAGTAATTTCCCTTAATTAAATCCTTGCCCTCATGAGTTCTTGGTCTGATGGGAGAGACATGGTCCTTTTCTCCTGAAGGCACACACAGTTTGAAGCTGAAGCCGGAATCCCAGCACCTGAGGGAATCACAAGAGCATTTACAAAGCAACATGTAGGGGCTTGCCAATGGACAGAGCACCTGCCGATTTCTAGGGCCTCTCCAAGGTCTCCCCCGTACAGAATGAACTAGAGAGACAGAACAGGAGAAGGAGAGACGGAGGGAATCAGAAAGACAGAGAGACAGAGTGACAGAGAGACAGAGACAGAGAGGCAGAGAGAGACAGAGACAGAGAGGCAGAGAGTGACAGAGACAGAGAGAGATGGAGATAGAGACAGAGACAGAGACAAAGAGAGATGGAAACAGAGA
>NW_025410215.1:0-1355 GCF_002201575.2 Neomonachus schauinslandi
GTGGATGGAACTGGAGGGTATTATGTTGAGTGAAATAAGTCAAACAGAGAAAGACATGTATCATATGATCTCACTGATATGAGGAATTCTTAATCTCAGGAAACAAACTGAGGGTTGCTGGAGTGGGGGGTGGGTTGGGAAGGATGGGGTGACTGGGTGATAGACACTGGGGAGGGTATGTGCTCTGGTAAGCGCTGTGAATTTTGCAAGACTGTTGAATCTCAGATCTGTACCTCTGAAACAAATAACGCAATATATGTTAAGAAAAAAAAAAGAAGAAGAAGAAGAAGAAGGTAGTGGGAGGGGAAGAATGAAGCGGGGGAAATCGGAGGGGTAGATGAACCATGAGAGACGATGGACTCTGAAAAACAAACAGGGTTCTAGAGGGGAGGGGGGTGGGAGGATGGGTTAGCCTGGTGGTGGGTACTGAGGAGGGCACGTTCTGCATGGAGCACTGGGTGTTATGCACAAACAATGAATCATGGAACACTTCATCTAAAACTAATGATGTAATGTATGGGGATTAACATAAGAATAAAAAAAAAATTAAAAAAAAAAAAAACAGTGAGTATCTTTCAGGGGATATAGTGCATGTTATTTCTTATTTGTCTTGAGAGTGATGGAGTTACATAACGGTACTTTTATAATTTTGGATATTTCTGTATTAAAAGGTGATATACTTTGGCATTTCTTTTGCATGTAGGATAAGAACAGAACTTGTAAATTAAAAACGATAAATAATTTAAAATTATAGGGAAGTTATTTTTCATATTTAAATATCATTTTAATTGGATAAAATATTAGTTTAAAAATGAATCATATAATAAAATAAAAATGAAAAGAACCCCTGAAGTAAGATCAATAAAAATATAAAAATTGAAAAAAAATAACTGAAATAAAATGAATTTTTAATTAACTTCCAGTTCTTAAATTTGCATGCCTTTAAAAAATGTATAATCTTATTTTTATTAGCAGTGAAATTAGACAGTTATGACATAGTTAGAAAAATAAATGCTGAAATGCTGTTTCTAATTCATTGATCTCTGCTTTAATCTTAACTATTTCTCTTCTAATGCATGGCTTAGGGATTGTTTGTTGCTTTTTCTCTAGTTCTTTCAGGTGAAGAGTTAGTGGGTGAATTCGGGATTTTTCTGCTATTTTGAGTGAGGTTTGGATGGCTATGTATTTTCAGCTTAGGAGTACCTTTGCAGTATCCCATAGGTTTTGAACCAATGTGCTTTCATTCTCATTGGTTTCCATGAATTGTTTAAGTTCTTCTTTGATTTCCTGGTTGACCCAAACATTTTATTTATTTATTTATTTATTTATTTATTTATTTATTTATTTATTTATTT
>NW_025410215.1:1365-8602 GCF_002201575.2 Neomonachus schauinslandi
TTTATTTATTTATTTATTTATTTATTTATTTATTTATTTATTTATTTTAATTTTATTATGTTATGTTAGTCAGCATACAACACATCATTAGTTTTTGATGTGGTGATCCATGATCCATTGTTTTTGTATAACACCCAGGGCTCCATGCAGTATGTGCCCTCCTTAATACCCATCACCGGGCTAACCAATCCCCCCTCCCCTCTAAAACCCTGTTTGTTTCTCAGAGACCATAGTCTCTCATGGTTCATCTCTCCCTCTGAATTTCCCCCCTTCATTTTTCCCTTCCTTCTCCTAATGTCCTCCATGCTATTCCTTATGTTCCACAAATAAGTGAAACCATATGATAGTTGACTTTCTCTGCTTGACTTATTTCACTTAGCATAATCTCCTCCAGTCCCATCCATGCTGATGTAAAATTTGGATATCCATCATTTCTGATGGCTGAGTAATATTCCATTGTATATATGGACCACGTTTTCTTTATCCATTCATTTGTTGAAGGGCATCTCGGCTCTTTCCACAGTTTGGCTATTGTGGACATTGCTGCTATGAACATTGGGGTGCATATGGCCCTTCTTTTCACTACATCTGTGTCTTTGGGGTAAATACCCAGGAGTGCAATTGCTGGGTCATAGGGTAGCTCTATTTTTAAATTTTTGAGGCACCTCCACACTGTTTTCCAAAGTGGCTGTACCAACTTGCATTCCCACCAACAGTGTAAGAGGGTTCCCCTTTCTCCACAACCTCTCCAACATTTGTTGTTTCTTTCCCTGTCCATTTTTGCCATTCTAACTGGTGTAAGGTGGTATCTCAATGTGGTTTTGATCTGAAGTTCCCTGATGGCTAATGATGATGAACGTTTTGTCATGTGTCTGTTAGCCATTTGTAAGTCTTCTTCAGAGAAGTGTCTTTTCATATCTTCTGCCCACTTTTTGACTTGATTATTTGTTTTTTGGGGTGTTGAATTTGAGAAGTTCTTTATAGATCTTGGATACCAGCCCTTTATCTGTAGTGTCCTTTGCAAAGATCTTCTCCCATTCTGTGGGTTGCCTCTTTGTTTACTTGAATGTTTCCTTTGCCATGCAGAAGCTTTTTATCTTGATGAAGTCCCAGAAGTTCATTTTTGCTTTCGTTTCACTAGCTTTTGGTGATGTATCTTGAAAGAAGTTGCTGTGGCCGATGTCAAAGAGGTTACTGCCTATGTTCTCCTCTAGGATTTTGATGAATTCCTGTCTCACATTGGGGTCTTTCATCCATTTTGAGTTTATCTTTGTGTATGTTGTAAGAGAATGGTTGAGTTTCATTCTTCTGCATGTGGCTGTCCAATTTTCCCAGCACCATTTAGTGAAGAGACTGTCTTTTTCCCATTGAATGTTTTTTCCTCCTTTGTCAAAGATTACTTGACCATAGAGTTGAGGGTCCATATCTGGGCTCTCTCTTCTATTCAATTGATCTATATGTCTGTTCTTGTGCCAGTACAATGCTGTCTTGGTGATCACAGCTTTGTAATATAGCTTGAAATCGGGCAACGTGATGCCCCCAGCTTTGTTTTTCTTTTTCCACATTTCCTTGGCGATTTGGGGTCTTTTCTGATTCCATACAAACTTTAAGGTTGTTTGTTCCAGCACTTTGAAAAATGTCATTGGAATTTTGATCGGGATGGCATTGAAGGTATAGATTGCTCTGGGTAGCATAGACATTTTAACAATATTTATTCTTCGGATCCAAGAGCATGGAATATTTTTCCATCTTTTTGTGTCTTCTTCAGTTTCTTTTATGAGTGTTCTGTAGTTCCTAGAGTATAGATCCCTTACCTCTTTGGTTAGGTTTATTCCAAGGTATCTTATGGTTTTGGGTGCTATTGTAAATGGAATGGTTTCTCTAATTTCTCTTTCTACAGTTGCATTGTTAGTGTATAAGAAAGCAACTGATTTCTGTGCATTGATTTTGTATCCTGCCATATTACTGAATTGCGGTATGAGTTCTAGTAATTTGGGGGTGGAGCCTTTTGGGTTTTCCAAATAAAGTATGTCATCTGCGAAAAGAGAGAGTTTGACTTCTTCTTTGCCAATTTGAATACCTTTTATTTCTTTTTGTTGTCTGATTGCTGTTGCTAGGACTTCTAGTACTATGTTGAACAACAATGGTGAGAGTGGGCACCCTTGACGTGTTGCTGATCTTAAGGAAAAGGCTCTCAGCCTTTCCCCATTGAGGATGATTTTCACTGTGGGTTTTTCATAGATGGATTTTATGAACTTGAGGAATGTTCCCTCTATCCCTATACTTTGGACAGTTTTAATCAGGAAAGGATGTTGTATTTTGTCAAATGCTTTTTCTGCATCAATTGAGAGGACCATATGGTTCTTCTCTCTCCTCTTATTAATGTGTTCTGTCACATTGATTGATTTGTGAATGTTGAACCACCCTTGTGTCCCAGGGATAAATCCCAGTTGGTCATGGTGGATGATCCTTTTAATGTATTTTTGGATCTTTTAGCTAGGATTTTGTTAAGGATTTTGGAATCCATATTCATCAGGGATATCAGCCTGAAATTTTCCTTTTCGATGGGGTCTTTGCCTGGTTTGGGGATTAAGGTAATGCTGGCCTCATAAAATGAGTTTGGAAGTTTTCCTTCAGTTTCTATTTTTTGAAACAGCTTCAGTAGAATAGGTATTATTTCTTCTTTGAATGTTTGGTAGAATTCCCCAGGGAATCCATCAGGCCCTGGGCTTTTGTTTTTTGGCAGGTTTTTGATCACTGCTTCAATCTCGTTACTGGTTATTGGCCTATTCAGGTTGTCAATTTCTTCCTGTTTCAGTCTTGGCAGTTTATAGGTTTCCAGGAAGGCCTCCATTTCATTCAGATTGCTCAGTTTATTGGAATATAGTTGTTGATAATAATTTCTAATAATTGTTTCTATTTCCTTGGTGTTAGTCCTGATCTCTCCCCTTTCATTCATAATTTTATTAATTTGGGTCCTTTCTCTTTTCTTTTGGATAAGTCCGCCCAGTAGTTTATCCATTTTATTAATTATTTCAAAGAACCAGCTTCTAGTTTTGTTGATCTGATCTACTGTGTTTCTGGTTTCTAATTCATTGATCTCTGCTCTACTTTTAATTATTTCTCTTCTAATGCGTGGCTTAGGCAACGTTTGTTGCTTTTTCTCTAGTTCTTTAAGGCATAGAGTTTTTGGTGAATTTGGGGTTTTTCTATTTTTTTGAGTGAGGCTTGGATGGCTATGTATTTCCCCCTTAGGACTGCCTTTGCAGTATCCCATAGGTTTTGGGTCGATGTGTTTTCGTTCTCATTGATTTTCATGAATTGTTTAAGCTCTTCTTTGATTTCCTGGTTGAACAAAACATTCTTAAGCAGAGTGGTCTTTAGCTTCCAAGTGTTTGAATTTCTACCAAATTTTTTCTTGTGATTGAGTTCCAGTTTTAAAGCATTGTGGTCTGAGAATATGCATGGAATAATCTGTCTTTTGGTATTGGTTGGGACCTGATTTGTGACCCAGTACATGGTCTATTCCGGAGAAAGTTCCATGTGCGCTCGAGAAGAATGAGTATTCTGTTGTTTTAGGGTGGAATGTTCTGTAAATATCTATGAAGTCCATCTGGTCCCGTGTATCATTCAAAGCTCTTGTTTCCTTGTTGATTTTCTGCTTAGATGATCTGTGCATTGCTGAGAGTGGAGTATTGAGGTCTCCTACAATTAACGTATTGTTATCAATATGACTCTTTATTTTGGTGAACAGTTGGCTTATGTAGATGGCTGCTCCCATGTTGAGGGCATAGATATTTACAATTGTTACAATTGTCTTGTTGGATAGACCCTTTAAGAATGATATAGTGTCCGTCTGTGTCTCTAATTACAGACTTTAGTTTAAAATCTAATTTGTCTGGTATAAGAATTGTTACCCCAGCTTTCTTTTGAGGTCCGCTGGCATGGAAGATGGATCTCCATCCCTTCACTTTCAGTCTGGATATCTTTAGGTTCAAAATGAGTCTCTTATAGACAGCATATGGATGGGTCCTGTCTTTTTATCCAGTCTGCAACCCTGTGCCATTTTATGGGAGCATTTAGGCCATTCATGTTGAGAGTGATTATTGAAAGATATGAATTAATTGTCATCATGTTGCCTGTGAAGACGTTGTTTTTATAGATTGTCCCTGTAATTTGTATATGACTCTTGGGGTCTTTCTCCTTCTATAGAACCCCCCTTAATATTTTTTGCAGGGCCGGCTTAGTGGTCACATATTCTTTTAGTTTCTACCAGTCTTGGAAGCTCTGCATCTCTCCATCCATTCTAAATGAAAGCCTTGCCAGATAAAGTATTCTTGGCTGTATGTTCTTCTCGTTTAGTACCCTGAATATGTCTTGCCAGGCCTTTCTGGCTTGCCTGGTCTCTGTGGATAGGTCTGACATTATTCTGATGTTCCTCCCTCTCTATGTAAGGAATCTCTTCCCCCTAACTGCCCTTAAGATGGTTTCCTTGGTTCTAAGATTTGCAAGTTTTACTATTACATGCCAGGGTGTTGACCTGTTTTCCTTGATCTTGTGAGGGGTCCTCTCTGCCTCTAGGACATGAATATTTGTTTCATTCCCCAGATTAGGGAAGTTCTCAGCTACAATTTGCTCATATATATTTTCTAGTCCTCTCTCTCTCTCCACCCCCTCAGGGATTCCAATAATTCATTGGAACGTTTCATGGTGTATCTTATTTCTCTGATTCTATTTTCATGGATTCTGAGTTGTTTTTCCCTGGTCTCCTCTTTTCTATTAATTGGTCTTCTAGGTCACGAATTCATTCTTCTGCCTCACTTACTCTAGCTGTTAGATTATCTAGATTAGATTGGATCTTACTGATAGCATTTTTAACTTCTGCCAATTCACCCTTCATTTCTGCCCTTAGAGACTCTCTGTTGCCATTAATTGGTATCTCCATTCTAGCCATTGTCTTCACAATTGCTAGTCTGAATTCCATCTCTGACATCTTGGTTATATCTGCGTCCTTTTGTAAATCTTTGGCATAAATTATAGTCTCCGAGTCTTTCCTATTTTGGGGGTTCCTCCTCCTAGTCATTCTGTTGGGGGTAATTGAGGGAATGTACAGAGTCCAAATTACTGACCAGAACCCAAGCAAGATGCACCTGTTTTCTTGGGACCTTAGGGTTGCTGGCCTCTTGTTCTCCCAGCATTTCTTCTGGGGGAGGGGCCTGCCATGCTGTTACTCAGGCAACCCTGTTTGGGCGGAGTTGCCCTGCCCCCTTGTGGAGGGGGATGGCTTCAGTGAAAACCGGTTTTGGTGGGCCCCTGTTCTCTGGCGGCTTTCCCTGGTGGCTTTCTGCATCTTTTTCGAGAGAGTCAGAGCAGAACAGGCCATTTCCAACCCTCTCCCTCAGAGCGGAGAGATCACAGTCTGTTCTTCAGTGAACTCTCCAGGCCACACTATCTCTGTTTCTGTCTGTGCTGCTATAAACTGCAGTCCTGTGTTGTGCACCCCTCAGCAGCGCTCCCAGTTCTCTCCTCCATGTCAGGGCACGTCTCTGCCCTTTGTGCTTCTAAACCACCAGCTGCCCCCAGTTTGCACGTGCAGCCCTGCTCTGGGTTTCTGTCAGGGGGGCTGCCCTAAAGTCCTTTCCCCATCACTACCAGTCTGTGAGTCTGTGCCCAGTCCCTAGCATGGGAAGCTATCACTCACCAGGGGTGTAGTATCCTGATACCTGCCCATGGAATCATGGCTCCCCACTTTGTACCTCAAAACCAACTGCCTACAATATTCTGTTTGTAGAGATCCAGATCTATCTTCTTACATCTCAGCCTGATTTTGTGGGTGTTCAGAGTGATCTGGTAGATATCCAGCTCAATTCCACAGACTGGTTTGAATAGGGTCCCCTACTCCTCCACCATCTTTTCCCCCTCAGGACACAATTGCCTTCATGTTGAATTCAACTTCTTTCATTGTTATGTAGGGAATACCAAGTCTGTAACTTTATATCAGGTAATTTTTTAAATAGTAAAAAAAAATATATATATATAATTTACATTTACAAGAACGTTTTCATTATGTTAGTAAGATTTTATTTTTTTCTACTATATTTTACTTATCATCTTGATATTTTGGCACTAAAACAGATGTACACATAAATGCATCCATTAGAAATCTTTTTTTAATACAAAATTTCTGACTCTTTTTTATTTTTCATAAGAACACAACATAACTATAGTTATCAATACTCTATTGCACACTTAAATATTTGGAAAGTGAGTAGATCTCATGTGTGTTCCTCTCAGTAACCAAGATACCTCAATAATCTCATTGTCAATTGGTGGATGGATATTTAAAAATGTATTTGTTTGATTTTTTCTAACTAATGTAGGAAAATATATGGAAATGTCTATCCTAAAAACAAACAACCAAAGATTAAGAAGGTTTAAAATGTTTATAAACAAAATATCTTCTTTATAACTTTTGAATTTGTTTTTTATTCTGGAGATAAAGTTTATTCACACACCAATCTCCTACCAAACCCTGAGTGATGGAATAAATCAGGACTTTTTAAGATATAATCATAGGCGACATTTGTCTTAATATGGCAAGTAATTATGGCCTAGACTTCCCATTCTCAGAGACATTCCACCTTCCCCAAGGATCTAATGGTAGCTGATCTGTAATGTCTTAAGATTTCTTCACCATCTTCCAATGTCTATTTGTAAATTTGTCAGTGATAAAACAATCACATGACCACATTTTATCGATTACTTGGACTTTGTCTTTTGAATCAACATGCCTGAGTTTAAAACCTGCCCCAGCAGTTAAAGTGATGTAACTGTGGGGAAACTGTTTGCCCCCTTAGTTTCTTTATTTATAAAATGTAAATTAATAGCATATTTAGGGGTACCCGTGTTGCTCTGTTGTTAAGCATCTGACTCTTGGTCTTAGCTCAGGTCTTGATCTCAGGGTCCTGAGTTTGAGCCCTGCATTCAGGCTTTAAAAAATTAGAATACTGCAGAGACTTAGCAGAGTGAATTAACCCATGGAAATTTTTTTTTATAAAGATGCCAACTATGCTTTACCCATTATTTTTTATTGCTACTATGGTTAATTATCATCATAAAATAAATGACTACAAAAATGTTCTAATTTTGCTTCTTGCTCATATATTATCTTCTGGGCTTTGTTGGTTTATTCCAGACCAGAGAAGATGAGATATGGATGTAACAAACCAAACAACAG
>NW_025410216.1:0-8599 GCF_002201575.2 Neomonachus schauinslandi
TTTTGGGGGAAGTAGGTGAGTAAATCTGAGCTTCAATCTATTTGCCCTTAGTGTTATTAAGAGTGTTGGCTAAGTGTTGAATCCGCTGGGAAAGAACCCACAAACACAAGTGGTTTTCTAAACACATCCAGTCTTGTCAAGTACTGCCAGCAGCTTGTACCCAGCCCCACTGCTATGTCTTATTACTATACCACCTAAAACTGCGATCCTTCTCTACTTTCCTCCTTTCCACCAGTCTTGCCTTCCTGAATATACATACACATATATAAGTGTATATATGTTCATTTTTATATGTTCATGCATATTATATGGTATTGAACTCACCTGTATCCTCTCCCAGGATCTGCCTGGTATCTTCCCCTCAGAGGATGACTCTTGTCCTCTCCCCAGCCAAAGATAGCACCAATTAGTCTGCCTACTCCAGCCCTCGGTGCCTGTCATCATTCCCCATTTCTTATGTCCCCCTACATTTCAGAAAGCACCAGAACCACTCATTTTGACTGTCAAAACAAACAAATAAAACAAAACCAAAAACTTTTAGCCTTTTATAGTGTTCTGTTCCACTAAACAGTCATGGAAAATGGACAGGGATCCAGAATTTAATGCCACCCATGAGGCTCTAAAGCAGATAAACTGCTCAGCACTGAACAGGGACTGTGGCCCCTTCAATCTTTCTGGAATGTCCAATAATTGGCTATTTCATAGTAATATCTGTTTATCATTAATGGAAAGATGATGTGAAATTCTCTGAAACCCCTGGAATGTAATGGAGAAACCCAAGAGAAAGACTGAGAGGCAAGCTGAGATCTGACCGTATCTTGTCTACATACTCCCTCACACATAGACTAAATGAAGTTCCTTCTACAGACTTATTTTATGAGGCCTCTCCAATAACTTGCCATACTAAGGCAGTATTAGAGCTCTTTCCCACTTCCTGTTCAGTCAACCTCACTCCCACCCCCAGCACCACCACCAGCCTATGTAACCCTGGCCACAAAGTGAATCTCTTAACGGTGGCCATCAGACTCATATTCCTTGACCTCCCAAGGAGGTGTGATTGGACCTGTCCTACCTTCTCCCATTAACTGGGTTGGGGCAGGAACGGTGTCCTTGGAAGGAAGACTGAAATCCTGGCCCTTAAGGAGGCTACAGCTGCACAGCATAGCTGAAGGTTGTGCTTATTCCCCTCGATATAAGGTTAAGTATGAATAAAAGATTTGGGTCACCTTCAGAAGGAAACTTCTGACTGAAATGACCAGAGAATGATTTCAGAGAAAGATGATAAGCATGAATAAAGGGCAACAAAACTACAACACAAGGAAAACATTACAAAATCCTTGAGCATGTGTTTTTACAATTTTCAAGCCAAATGTGTGACCCTTGGAGAGGATGCAGATTTTAAGGCCAAAGTCACAAGAATGGAATGTGAAAAAAATCAGAGTTAAAATCCTAACTCTAACATTTGGCAAGTTACTTAACATTTGGCAAGTTACTTAACATTTCTGAGCCCCAATTTCTTTATCTGGAAAGGGAGACAACTGTACATCCATACCCCAAACCTCAATTACTGTTAATATACTGGTGATTCCCAAAGTCGCTCTGTTGCTCTAGTCTTTCCTCTGAGCTCCAACTGTATAGCCAACAGACAGGAAGAAGCTCCATCTTGCTCCAAAGACAATGCACATCAATTCAAAGTTTCCAAATATCCTCTATCCCACCAAACTGCTTTCTAATGTCACGGAATGGTATCACTATACATCCACTTTTTTTTTAGACCATACATCAAGTCAGTCACTGGGTTCTAATTTTTTTAAGACTTTATTTATAGTCAGTATTTATAGACAAAACAGTCTAAACAGTATTGTTCATGTTTTCATGAGGCCACAGAATTTGCTAAAGGCAAAGCTGGTTGTTTTGGCCATACATTTCCATATTTCACAGGAAGATGATACAATTTTGATCTGAAATAAACCACAAGTCTAAGTAAGAATTTATTAGAAAAAAAAAAGATTTTATTTATTTTTCAGAGAGAGAGAGTACAAGCAGGGGGAGCAGCAGGCAGAGCAGGCAGAGGGAGAAGCAGGCTCCCCACCAAGCAAGGAGCCCAACTCAGGACTCATCCCAGAATCCTGGGATCATGACCCAAGCCGAAGGCAGACGTTTAACTGGCTGAGCCACCCAGGTGTCCCTCTCTGGGTTCTAATTTTGATATCTCTCAGGTTTCCTCTTCCCTCTCTTTTTAATGCCTCTGCTTATAGTTCAGTTTCACGTCCTTTCTTTCCTAAAAAATTACAATAGTATCTCATATCCCCAGGGCTTAGGATAGGGGCTGTGCATGGTAATACCTTAATAGACTTGAATCCAAAGTCTGGCCTGAGGAAGCAGATAAATTATTACATCAGTGTGATGAGTGCTATGGTCTATGGGATCCTGCCACAGGAGGAAATACTCAGCTGATGAGGAGGACCCTAGGGTCACATAAAAGGGTCACAATAAAAATGACCTTGACAGGCATCTTGCATTTTGACAATTAAAATATTTGTGTACTTAGGGGCACCTGGGTGGCTCAGATGGTTAAGCGTCTGCCTTCGGCTCAGGTCACGATCCCGGAGTCCTGGGATCGAGCCCCACATCGGGCTCCCTGCTCGGCGGGAAGCCTGCTTCTCCCCCTCCCACTCCCCCTGCTTGTGTTCCCTCTCTCGCTGTGTCTCTCTCTGTCAAATAAATAAATAAAATCTTAAAAAATAAAATAAAATAAGTAAAATAAAATAAAATATTTGTGTACTTAATATGTGCCAGGAACTATGCCAAACAAAACAATCACCAAGACACAGGCCTTGCCTCCATGGAGATCATTACTCTATGGGGTAGTCTCATGCCTCCAAATTGTCTAATCAACACATACAGGGGCACCTGGGTGGCTCAGTTGGTTAAGTGTCTGCCTTCAGCTCAGGTCATGATCCCAGGGTCCTGGGATCGAGCCTGGAGTTGGGCTCCCTGCTCAGCGGGGAGTCTGCTTCTCCCTCTCCCTCTGCCTCTCCCACCCCCCACTCATGCTCTCTCACTCTCTCAAATAAATCTTTAAAAAAAAAACATATACGGGCGCCTGGGTGGCTCAGTTGGTTAAGTGACTGCCTTCGGCTCAGGTCATGATCCTGGAGTCCCTGGATCGAGTCCCGCATCGGGCTCCCTGCTCGGCGGGGAGTCTGCTTCTCCCTCTGACCCTCCCCCCTCTCATGTGCTCTCTCTCATTCTCTCTCTCTCAAATAAATAAATAAAATCTTTAAAAAAAATAAAAAATAAAAAAAACCCATATACACATGGATGTCCAATATTCATCTCAAAAGTGAAATCCTGATTCCCTGCTCCCTTACCACCACCCAGTCACACATACCAGACCTATTCTAATTGCAGTATTTCCCACATCAGTTAATGGCACCTTCTCTTGTCCATTGTTCAGGCCGAAACCACTGGTGTCATTTTGATGTTTTATCTCTAACAGTCCATATCCAATCCATGAGAAAATCTCTGCCTTCAAAATGAATGCATGGGGCCCCTGGGTGGCTCAGTCATTTGAGCGTCCAACTCTTAATTTCAGCTCAGGTCATGATCTCAGGGTCATGCAATGGAGCCCCACATGGGCTCTGTGCTCAGCACAGAGTCTGCTTATCTACTTGTCCCTCTCCCTCCCTCTCTGCCCCCACTACCACCCCCACTCTCACACACACTCTCTAAAATAAATAAAATCTTGGGTGCCGGGGTGGGTCAGTCAGTTAAGCGTCTGCCTTCGGCTCAGGTCATGATCCCAGGGTCCTGGGATTGAGCCCTGCATCGGGCTCCCTGCTCGGCGGGAAGCCTGCTTCTCCCTCTCCCTCTGCCTGCTGCTCCCCTTGCTCGCTCGCGCTCTCTCTCTCTGTGTCAAATAAATAAAATATTTTAAAAAATAAAATCTTAAATTAAAAAAAAAGAATCCAGAACATAACCACTTTGCACTCCCTTTGCTTCTACAGTTGTTGGAATAGTATCATAACTAACCTCTCTGATTCCTCCTGAGACCATACCTCCAAAATCTATTCTAAACACAGAAACCTGGGGCGCCTGGGTGGCTTAGTCGGTTAAGCGGCTGCCTTTGGCTCAGGTCATGATCCTAGGGTCCAGGGATCAAGCCCTGCATCGGGCTCCCTGCTCAGTGGGAGGCCTGCTTCTCCTTCACCCTCTGCAGTTCCCCCTGCTTGTGCTCTCTCTCTCTGTGTAAAATAAATATTAATAAAAATTAAAAAATTAAAAAAATAAACACAGAAACCTGGTGGTCCTCAGAGAGAGATGATTGATTGATTGATTGATTGATTGACTGACTGACTGACTGATGTATGTAAAACCATGAGACTAGATAAGATCACCAAGGGAATGAGTGAAATGAAGGAAAAACCCAAAGGACTGGGCTCTGGGATATTCTAACAGTAAGAAATTGGAGGGAAAAGGGAATCCAGTAAGAGAGGAGACTAAGAAGCAGTACCCAGGGAGGAAGGAAAAGCAGAAGAGTGTGGTATACCATAAGCCAAGAGGAGAAAAATATTGCAAGGAGACAGTGAGCAACTGTGTCAAAAGTTGTGATTGGGCCAAAGAAAATGAGGACTTAGAATTGACCATTAGATTCAGCAACACAGAAATCACTCATGGCCTTAAGAATAGTCTGATGAATGATGGACATGAAGGCACGACTGGAATGGATTCAAGAAAGAATGGAAGGTGGGGCATCTGGGTGGCTCAGTTGGTTAAGCGACTTCCTTCGGCTCAGGTCATGATCCTGGAGTCCCAGGATGTAGTCCCGCATCGGGCTCACTGCTCAGCAGGGAGTCTGCTTCTCCCTCTGACCCTCCCCCCCCATGTGCTCTCTTTCTCTCATTCTCTCTCTCTCAAATAAATAAATAAAATCTTTAAAAAAAGAATGGAAGAAGAATAACTGGTGATAGCAAGTGTAGTCAATTATTTCAAGGAAGTTTGTTTCATAGAAGTGCAGAAAACTGAGGAAATAGCAGTAGGAGGAAAAGGGACCCAGAGAAGACTTTTTTAAAAGGTGAGTGACATCAGGGGTGCCTGGGTGGCTCAGTTGGTTAAGCGTCTGACTTTGGCTCAGGTCATGATTTCGGGGTCTTGGGAGTGAGTCCCCGCGTGGGGCTCCACACTCAGTGGGGAGTCTGCTTCCTCTCCCTCTGCTCCTTTCCCCACTTGTGCTCTCTCTCTCTCAAATAAATCTTTTTAAAAGGGGGGGGTGCGTGACATCAATGACAACAATGAAGTCTGATTTAATAGCAAAATACCATATGATTTCACTCATTTGTGGAATTTAAGAAACAAAACAAATGAGCAAAAGGAAAAAAAGAGAGGCAAACCAAGAAACAGACTCTTATTTTTTTTAGTTTTTTTTTAAAGATTTTATTTATTTGACAGAGAGAGACACAGCGAGAGAGGGAACACAAGCAGGGGGAGTGGGAGAGGGAGAAGCAGGCTTCCTGCCGAGCGAGGAGCCCGATGCGGGGCTCGATCCCAGGACCCTGGGATCATGACCTGAGCCGAAGGCAGACGCTTAATGACTGAGCCACCCAGGTGCCCCCTTACTTTTTTTATTAACATATAATGTATTATTTGTTTCAAGGATACAGGTCTATGATTCAACAGTCTTACACAATTCACAGTGTTCCCCATAGCACATACCCTCCCCAATGTCCATCCCCCCAGCCACCCCCATCCTTCCCACCCCCTCCACTCCAGCAGCCCTCAGTTTGTTTCCTGAGATTAAGAATCTCTTATGGTTTGTCTCCCTCTCTGGTTTTGTCTTGTTTTATTTTTTCCTCTCTTTCCCTATGATCCTCTACCTTATTTCTCAAATTCCACATATCAGTGAGATCATATGATAATTGTCTTTCTCTGATTGACTTATTTCTCTTAGCATAATACCCTCTAGTTCCATCCAGGTTGTTGCAAATGGCAAGATTTCATTTTTTAATGGCTGCATAATATTCCATTGTGTATATACACCACATCATCTTTATCCATTCATCTGTCGATGGACATCTAGGTTCGTTCCATAGTTTGGCTATTGTAGACATTGCTGCTATAAACATTGGGGTGCACATGCCCCTTCGGATCACTACATTTGTATCTTTGGGGTAAATACCCAGTAGTGCAATTGCTGGGTCGTAGGGTAGCTCTATTTTCAACTTTTTGAGGAACCTCCATACTGTTTTCCAGAGTGGCTGCACCAGTTTGCATTCCCACCAACAGTGTAGGAGGGTTCCCCTAAGAAACAGACTCTTAACTATAAAGAATAAACTGATGGTTACCAGAGGGGAGGTGGGAGGTGATGGATTAAATAGGTGATGGGGATTAAGGAGTACACTTGTGATGAGCACTGGGTGTTGTATGGAAGTGTTGAATCACTATAGTGTATACCTGAAACTAATATTACACTGTATGTTAACTGAAATTTAAATAAAAACTTAAATAGAATAAAATAAAATAAAAATGGGCAGAGGAACTAATTAGACTATTTTTTCAAACAAGACATTTGAATATCAAACAGGTACATGATGAGATGTTCAACATTACTAATCATCAGGGAAATGCAAATCAAAACCACAATGAGATACCATCTCACACCTGTTACAATGGCTATACTCAAGAAGACAAGAGATGAATGTTGGTGAGGATGTAGAGAAAGTAAACATTTGTGTAATATTGGTGGGAATTTAAATTGGTGCAGCCATTATGGAAAACAGTAAGGGAAAAAAAGTGAGAGACATAACATGTTGGATGTTGACTGAAATGATGCAGTCAGGAGGGATAAATTGATGATAAGGGAGAGCAAGGAAAGAACTGCTGGAGTAATGAGGTGATGTAGAAGTAGGGGATAGGACCAAATGCCCATGTCGAAAAGATGGCCTTGGCTAAAAGCACCACTTCACTGGTGGTAAGTAGAAAGTAGCATTGAGGAAAGACAGCATAGCTTACAAGAAAGGTTCCCTTACACGTGCGGGTGCCTGGTGGCTCAGTCCATTAAGCGTCTGCCTTCAGTTCAGGTCATGATCCCAGGGTCCTGAGATCAAGCCCAGCTTCAGCCTCCCTGCTCAGCAGGGAGCCTGTTTCTCCCTCTCCCTCTGCCCCTCCCCTCTGCTTGTGTGCTCTCTCTCTCATGGTTTCTCTCTCAAATAAAATCTAGAAAGAAAGGAAGGAAGGAAGGAAAAGAGAAAGAAAGAAAGAAAGAGAAGAAAACAGAAAAGAAAAGAAAAAAAGAAAGAAAGAAAGGTTCCCTCACATGTAACAGAGTGTGGGCAAAGGCCCAAAAGGATAAGGGACGAACAAGAAATAGACCATGGCCGGGGATGGAGAGAGGGGTATGGAGAACCAAAACCAAAAGCTGGAGGTAGAGGTGGATTCTGGAAGTTACCATGGCAAATTACTATTAGAGCCTATGGAGTAGGTGTCCCAACAGAGAGGCCAGGTGAGCATAAAAAGGTATTTCCATTGCTGATCATGTGTATAAAGATGCTATCAGATGATTGGAGCAGTGGGAGAGATTTCAGAGAAGTTCTAGATGTGTGGGGCCTAGTGCATGAAGCTAGAGACAAAGAGGGCAGGTATAGCATCCTAGTGTTCAGAGATTAGGGATGTTTAGGGGTGGGAGGAGAGAACTGGAAGGCAGAAAAAAAAGGTTGCCCTGAATGGATGGGATGGACCTCTGTTTTGGATACCTCACATTTCTCAGAAGGTGAAACATCTGCATTCCCACCTTCTGACCTACCACATAGGAGCCAAGAGCTAGAGGAAGTGCACGAAGTGGTGTAGTCTCCCTATGAAACCCAACATCCCATCAAATCAAGAGGTGGTGGCAGGAGTCTCCTCCACGATAGGACCCTAGCACTTACCACAATTTGTCCACTGCTAGCAGGATGCAGAAAAGCCAGGATGGGAAGGAGCATGAATGTGTTCCTCCTCTGAATGGTGACTCCGTGCCTATTAGATGAGGGCCCAGCCCCTGTTGTGGCCCCCAAGGTGAGAAGATACAAGGCCCAGGCCTGTTGAGCCAACACCCTCCAGGTGTTTTCCTAAAGCATCCCCAAAGACCAAAGGAGATCTTGTGACAGGCACATCCTCCCTGCCTGGTGGGAGTTGGGCAGACAGCCACAGAGCAAGGAGATGAGGGGGAAAGGGAGGCAGCATGAAGGGAATGACCCAGAAAGGTCACAGCAGCATCACGTGGGAAGCCAAGGTTAATGTGCACACATCCTGACTTAGGTGGAACAGGTCCTTTCCAGGGTCCCCTAAGGCTCCTACCTGTCCCAGAGCAGTGTGAGTTCATAGTGCTGACCAAAGTCCTACAACAAAGGGTTGAGGGCATAAAGATGAGCTGGAACAAACACCTTCAGGATTCTCAGTTTTCAGCAAAGTCAGGAGCTGAGAGAAGACAGGGTCAGAGCCTGTGACTCACATAGGATGTTGTTGAGTGATGAAGCCTTGTTCATCCCATCCCATAACCCTAGCACAACCCCCACCTTCTAGCTTTCCCTAGGCTCAAGAGAGGTAAAATCAGAATAAATGG
>NW_025410217.1:0-8599 GCF_002201575.2 Neomonachus schauinslandi
TTTTGGGGGAAGTAGGTGAGTAAATCTGAGCTTCAATCTATTTGCCCTTAGTGTTATTAAGAGTGTTGGCTAAGTGTTGAATCCGCTGGGAAAGAACCCACAAACACAAGTGGTTTTCTAAACACATCCAGTCTTGTCAAGTACTGCCAGCAGCTTGTACCCAGCCCCACTGCTATGTCTTATTACTATACCACCTAAAACTGCGATCCTTCTCTACTTTCCTCCTTTCCACCAGTCTTGCCTTCCTGAATATACATACACATATATAAGTGTATATATGTTCATTTTTATATGTTCATGCATATTATATGGTATTGAACTCACCTGTATCCTCTCCCAGGATCTGCCTGGTATCTTCCCCTCAGAGGATGACTCTTGTCCTCTCCCCAGCCAAAGATAGCACCAATTAGTCTGCCTACTCCAGCCCTCGGTGCCTGTCATCATTCCCCATTTCTTATGTCCCCCTACATTTCAGAAAGCACCAGAACCACTCATTTTGACTGTCAAAACAAACAAATAAAACAAAACCAAAAACTTTTAGCCTTTTATAGTGTTCTGTTCCACTAAACAGTCATGGAAAATGGACAGGGATCCAGAATTTAATGCCACCCATGAGGCTCTAAAGCAGATAAACTGCTCAGCACTGAACAGGGACTGTGGCCCCTTCAATCTTTCTGGAATGTCCAATAATTGGCTATTTCATAGTAATATCTGTTTATCATTAATGGAAAGATGATGTGAAATTCTCTGAAACCCCTGGAATGTAATGGAGAAACCCAAGAGAAAGACTGAGAGGCAAGCTGAGATCTGACCGTATCTTGTCTACATACTCCCTCACACATAGACTAAATGAAGTTCCTTCTACAGACTTATTTTATGAGGCCTCTCCAATAACTTGCCATACTAAGGCAGTATTAGAGCTCTTTCCCACTTCCTGTTCAGTCAACCTCACTCCCACCCCCAGCACCACCACCAGCCTATGTAACCCTGGCCACAAAGTGAATCTCTTAACGGTGGCCATCAGACTCATATTCCTTGACCTCCCAAGGAGGTGTGATTGGACCTGTCCTACCTTCTCCCATTAACTGGGTTGGGGCAGGAACGGTGTCCTTGGAAGGAAGACTGAAATCCTGGCCCTTAAGGAGGCTACAGCTGCACAGCATAGCTGAAGGTTGTGCTTATTCCCCTCGATATAAGGTTAAGTATGAATAAAAGATTTGGGTCACCTTCAGAAGGAAACTTCTGACTGAAATGACCAGAGAATGATTTCAGAGAAAGATGATAAGCATGAATAAAGGGCAACAAAACTACAACACAAGGAAAACATTACAAAATCCTTGAGCATGTGTTTTTACAATTTTCAAGCCAAATGTGTGACCCTTGGAGAGGATGCAGATTTTAAGGCCAAAGTCACAAGAATGGAATGTGAAAAAAATCAGAGTTAAAATCCTAACTCTAACATTTGGCAAGTTACTTAACATTTGGCAAGTTACTTAACATTTCTGAGCCCCAATTTCTTTATCTGGAAAGGGAGACAACTGTACATCCATACCCCAAACCTCAATTACTGTTAATATACTGGTGATTCCCAAAGTCGCTCTGTTGCTCTAGTCTTTCCTCTGAGCTCCAACTGTATAGCCAACAGACAGGAAGAAGCTCCATCTTGCTCCAAAGACAATGCACATCAATTCAAAGTTTCCAAATATCCTCTATCCCACCAAACTGCTTTCTAATGTCACGGAATGGTATCACTATACATCCACTTTTTTTTTAGACCATACATCAAGTCAGTCACTGGGTTCTAATTTTTTTAAGACTTTATTTATAGTCAGTATTTATAGACAAAACAGTCTAAACAGTATTGTTCATGTTTTCATGAGGCCACAGAATTTGCTAAAGGCAAAGCTGGTTGTTTTGGCCATACATTTCCATATTTCACAGGAAGATGATACAATTTTGATCTGAAATAAACCACAAGTCTAAGTAAGAATTTATTAGAAAAAAAAAAGATTTTATTTATTTTTCAGAGAGAGAGAGTACAAGCAGGGGGAGCAGCAGGCAGAGCAGGCAGAGGGAGAAGCAGGCTCCCCACCAAGCAAGGAGCCCAACTCAGGACTCATCCCAGAATCCTGGGATCATGACCCAAGCCGAAGGCAGACGTTTAACTGGCTGAGCCACCCAGGTGTCCCTCTCTGGGTTCTAATTTTGATATCTCTCAGGTTTCCTCTTCCCTCTCTTTTTAATGCCTCTGCTTATAGTTCAGTTTCACGTCCTTTCTTTCCTAAAAAATTACAATAGTATCTCATATCCCCAGGGCTTAGGATAGGGGCTGTGCATGGTAATACCTTAATAGACTTGAATCCAAAGTCTGGCCTGAGGAAGCAGATAAATTATTACATCAGTGTGATGAGTGCTATGGTCTATGGGATCCTGCCACAGGAGGAAATACTCAGCTGATGAGGAGGACCCTAGGGTCACATAAAAGGGTCACAATAAAAATGACCTTGACAGGCATCTTGCATTTTGACAATTAAAATATTTGTGTACTTAGGGGCACCTGGGTGGCTCAGATGGTTAAGCGTCTGCCTTCGGCTCAGGTCACGATCCCGGAGTCCTGGGATCGAGCCCCACATCGGGCTCCCTGCTCGGCGGGAAGCCTGCTTCTCCCCCTCCCACTCCCCCTGCTTGTGTTCCCTCTCTCGCTGTGTCTCTCTCTGTCAAATAAATAAATAAAATCTTAAAAAATAAAATAAAATAAGTAAAATAAAATAAAATATTTGTGTACTTAATATGTGCCAGGAACTATGCCAAACAAAACAATCACCAAGACACAGGCCTTGCCTCCATGGAGATCATTACTCTATGGGGTAGTCTCATGCCTCCAAATTGTCTAATCAACACATACAGGGGCACCTGGGTGGCTCAGTTGGTTAAGTGTCTGCCTTCAGCTCAGGTCATGATCCCAGGGTCCTGGGATCGAGCCTGGAGTTGGGCTCCCTGCTCAGCGGGGAGTCTGCTTCTCCCTCTCCCTCTGCCTCTCCCACCCCCCACTCATGCTCTCTCACTCTCTCAAATAAATCTTTAAAAAAAAAACATATACGGGCGCCTGGGTGGCTCAGTTGGTTAAGTGACTGCCTTCGGCTCAGGTCATGATCCTGGAGTCCCTGGATCGAGTCCCGCATCGGGCTCCCTGCTCGGCGGGGAGTCTGCTTCTCCCTCTGACCCTCCCCCCTCTCATGTGCTCTCTCTCATTCTCTCTCTCTCAAATAAATAAATAAAATCTTTAAAAAAAATAAAAAATAAAAAAAACCCATATACACATGGATGTCCAATATTCATCTCAAAAGTGAAATCCTGATTCCCTGCTCCCTTACCACCACCCAGTCACACATACCAGACCTATTCTAATTGCAGTATTTCCCACATCAGTTAATGGCACCTTCTCTTGTCCATTGTTCAGGCCGAAACCACTGGTGTCATTTTGATGTTTTATCTCTAACAGTCCATATCCAATCCATGAGAAAATCTCTGCCTTCAAAATGAATGCATGGGGCCCCTGGGTGGCTCAGTCATTTGAGCGTCCAACTCTTAATTTCAGCTCAGGTCATGATCTCAGGGTCATGCAATGGAGCCCCACATGGGCTCTGTGCTCAGCACAGAGTCTGCTTATCTACTTGTCCCTCTCCCTCCCTCTCTGCCCCCACTACCACCCCCACTCTCACACACACTCTCTAAAATAAATAAAATCTTGGGTGCCGGGGTGGGTCAGTCAGTTAAGCGTCTGCCTTCGGCTCAGGTCATGATCCCAGGGTCCTGGGATTGAGCCCTGCATCGGGCTCCCTGCTCGGCGGGAAGCCTGCTTCTCCCTCTCCCTCTGCCTGCTGCTCCCCTTGCTCGCTCGCGCTCTCTCTCTCTGTGTCAAATAAATAAAATATTTTAAAAAATAAAATCTTAAATTAAAAAAAAAGAATCCAGAACATAACCACTTTGCACTCCCTTTGCTTCTACAGTTGTTGGAATAGTATCATAACTAACCTCTCTGATTCCTCCTGAGACCATACCTCCAAAATCTATTCTAAACACAGAAACCTGGGGCGCCTGGGTGGCTTAGTCGGTTAAGCGGCTGCCTTTGGCTCAGGTCATGATCCTAGGGTCCAGGGATCAAGCCCTGCATCGGGCTCCCTGCTCAGTGGGAGGCCTGCTTCTCCTTCACCCTCTGCAGTTCCCCCTGCTTGTGCTCTCTCTCTCTGTGTAAAATAAATATTAATAAAAATTAAAAAATTAAAAAAATAAACACAGAAACCTGGTGGTCCTCAGAGAGAGATGATTGATTGATTGATTGATTGATTGACTGACTGACTGACTGATGTATGTAAAACCATGAGACTAGATAAGATCACCAAGGGAATGAGTGAAATGAAGGAAAAACCCAAAGGACTGGGCTCTGGGATATTCTAACAGTAAGAAATTGGAGGGAAAAGGGAATCCAGTAAGAGAGGAGACTAAGAAGCAGTACCCAGGGAGGAAGGAAAAGCAGAAGAGTGTGGTATACCATAAGCCAAGAGGAGAAAAATATTGCAAGGAGACAGTGAGCAACTGTGTCAAAAGTTGTGATTGGGCCAAAGAAAATGAGGACTTAGAATTGACCATTAGATTCAGCAACACAGAAATCACTCATGGCCTTAAGAATAGTCTGATGAATGATGGACATGAAGGCACGACTGGAATGGATTCAAGAAAGAATGGAAGGTGGGGCATCTGGGTGGCTCAGTTGGTTAAGCGACTTCCTTCGGCTCAGGTCATGATCCTGGAGTCCCAGGATGTAGTCCCGCATCGGGCTCACTGCTCAGCAGGGAGTCTGCTTCTCCCTCTGACCCTCCCCCCCCATGTGCTCTCTTTCTCTCATTCTCTCTCTCTCAAATAAATAAATAAAATCTTTAAAAAAAGAATGGAAGAAGAATAACTGGTGATAGCAAGTGTAGTCAATTATTTCAAGGAAGTTTGTTTCATAGAAGTGCAGAAAACTGAGGAAATAGCAGTAGGAGGAAAAGGGACCCAGAGAAGACTTTTTTAAAAGGTGAGTGACATCAGGGGTGCCTGGGTGGCTCAGTTGGTTAAGCGTCTGACTTTGGCTCAGGTCATGATTTCGGGGTCTTGGGAGTGAGTCCCCGCGTGGGGCTCCACACTCAGTGGGGAGTCTGCTTCCTCTCCCTCTGCTCCTTTCCCCACTTGTGCTCTCTCTCTCTCAAATAAATCTTTTTAAAAGGGGGGGGTGCGTGACATCAATGACAACAATGAAGTCTGATTTAATAGCAAAATACCATATGATTTCACTCATTTGTGGAATTTAAGAAACAAAACAAATGAGCAAAAGGAAAAAAAGAGAGGCAAACCAAGAAACAGACTCTTATTTTTTTTAGTTTTTTTTTAAAGATTTTATTTATTTGACAGAGAGAGACACAGCGAGAGAGGGAACACAAGCAGGGGGAGTGGGAGAGGGAGAAGCAGGCTTCCTGCCGAGCGAGGAGCCCGATGCGGGGCTCGATCCCAGGACCCTGGGATCATGACCTGAGCCGAAGGCAGACGCTTAATGACTGAGCCACCCAGGTGCCCCCTTACTTTTTTTATTAACATATAATGTATTATTTGTTTCAAGGATACAGGTCTATGATTCAACAGTCTTACACAATTCACAGTGTTCCCCATAGCACATACCCTCCCCAATGTCCATCCCCCCAGCCACCCCCATCCTTCCCACCCCCTCCACTCCAGCAGCCCTCAGTTTGTTTCCTGAGATTAAGAATCTCTTATGGTTTGTCTCCCTCTCTGGTTTTGTCTTGTTTTATTTTTTCCTCTCTTTCCCTATGATCCTCTACCTTATTTCTCAAATTCCACATATCAGTGAGATCATATGATAATTGTCTTTCTCTGATTGACTTATTTCTCTTAGCATAATACCCTCTAGTTCCATCCAGGTTGTTGCAAATGGCAAGATTTCATTTTTTAATGGCTGCATAATATTCCATTGTGTATATACACCACATCATCTTTATCCATTCATCTGTCGATGGACATCTAGGTTCGTTCCATAGTTTGGCTATTGTAGACATTGCTGCTATAAACATTGGGGTGCACATGCCCCTTCGGATCACTACATTTGTATCTTTGGGGTAAATACCCAGTAGTGCAATTGCTGGGTCGTAGGGTAGCTCTATTTTCAACTTTTTGAGGAACCTCCATACTGTTTTCCAGAGTGGCTGCACCAGTTTGCATTCCCACCAACAGTGTAGGAGGGTTCCCCTAAGAAACAGACTCTTAACTATAAAGAATAAACTGATGGTTACCAGAGGGGAGGTGGGAGGTGATGGATTAAATAGGTGATGGGGATTAAGGAGTACACTTGTGATGAGCACTGGGTGTTGTATGGAAGTGTTGAATCACTATAGTGTATACCTGAAACTAATATTACACTGTATGTTAACTGAAATTTAAATAAAAACTTAAATAGAATAAAATAAAATAAAAATGGGCAGAGGAACTAATTAGACTATTTTTTCAAACAAGACATTTGAATATCAAACAGGTACATGATGAGATGTTCAACATTACTAATCATCAGGGAAATGCAAATCAAAACCACAATGAGATACCATCTCACACCTGTTACAATGGCTATACTCAAGAAGACAAGAGATGAATGTTGGTGAGGATGTAGAGAAAGTAAACATTTGTGTAATATTGGTGGGAATTTAAATTGGTGCAGCCATTATGGAAAACAGTAAGGGAAAAAAAGTGAGAGACATAACATGTTGGATGTTGACTGAAATGATGCAGTCAGGAGGGATAAATTGATGATAAGGGAGAGCAAGGAAAGAACTGCTGGAGTAATGAGGTGATGTAGAAGTAGGGGATAGGACCAAATGCCCATGTCGAAAAGATGGCCTTGGCTAAAAGCACCACTTCACTGGTGGTAAGTAGAAAGTAGCATTGAGGAAAGACAGCATAGCTTACAAGAAAGGTTCCCTTACACGTGCGGGTGCCTGGTGGCTCAGTCCATTAAGCGTCTGCCTTCAGTTCAGGTCATGATCCCAGGGTCCTGAGATCAAGCCCAGCTTCAGCCTCCCTGCTCAGCAGGGAGCCTGTTTCTCCCTCTCCCTCTGCCCCTCCCCTCTGCTTGTGTGCTCTCTCTCTCATGGTTTCTCTCTCAAATAAAATCTAGAAAGAAAGGAAGGAAGGAAGGAAAAGAGAAAGAAAGAAAGAAAGAGAAGAAAACAGAAAAGAAAAGAAAAAAAGAAAGAAAGAAAGGTTCCCTCACATGTAACAGAGTGTGGGCAAAGGCCCAAAAGGATAAGGGACGAACAAGAAATAGACCATGGCCGGGGATGGAGAGAGGGGTATGGAGAACCAAAACCAAAAGCTGGAGGTAGAGGTGGATTCTGGAAGTTACCATGGCAAATTACTATTAGAGCCTATGGAGTAGGTGTCCCAACAGAGAGGCCAGGTGAGCATAAAAAGGTATTTCCATTGCTGATCATGTGTATAAAGATGCTATCAGATGATTGGAGCAGTGGGAGAGATTTCAGAGAAGTTCTAGATGTGTGGGGCCTAGTGCATGAAGCTAGAGACAAAGAGGGCAGGTATAGCATCCTAGTGTTCAGAGATTAGGGATGTTTAGGGGTGGGAGGAGAGAACTGGAAGGCAGAAAAAAAAGGTTGCCCTGAATGGATGGGATGGACCTCTGTTTTGGATACCTCACATTTCTCAGAAGGTGAAACATCTGCATTCCCACCTTCTGACCTACCACATAGGAGCCAAGAGCTAGAGGAAGTGCACGAAGTGGTGTAGTCTCCCTATGAAACCCAACATCCCATCAAATCAAGAGGTGGTGGCAGGAGTCTCCTCCACGATAGGACCCTAGCACTTACCACAATTTGTCCACTGCTAGCAGGATGCAGAAAAGCCAGGATGGGAAGGAGCATGAATGTGTTCCTCCTCTGAATGGTGACTCCGTGCCTATTAGATGAGGGCCCAGCCCCTGTTGTGGCCCCCAAGGTGAGAAGATACAAGGCCCAGGCCTGTTGAGCCAACACCCTCCAGGTGTTTTCCTAAAGCATCCCCAAAGACCAAAGGAGATCTTGTGACAGGCACATCCTCCCTGCCTGGTGGGAGTTGGGCAGACAGCCACAGAGCAAGGAGATGAGGGGGAAAGGGAGGCAGCATGAAGGGAATGACCCAGAAAGGTCACAGCAGCATCACGTGGGAAGCCAAGGTTAATGTGCACACATCCTGACTTAGGTGGAACAGGTCCTTTCCAGGGTCCCCTAAGGCTCCTACCTGTCCCAGAGCAGTGTGAGTTCATAGTGCTGACCAAAGTCCTACAACAAAGGGTTGAGGGCATAAAGATGAGCTGGAACAAACACCTTCAGGATTCTCAGTTTTCAGCAAAGTCAGGAGCTGAGAGAAGACAGGGTCAGAGCCTGTGACTCACATAGGATGTTGTTGAGTGATGAAGCCTTGTTCATCCCATCCCATAACCCTAGCACAACCCCCACCTTCTAGCTTTCCCTAGGCTCAAGAGAGGTAAAATCAGAATAAATGG
>NW_025410218.1:0-8586 GCF_002201575.2 Neomonachus schauinslandi
CAGGTCCGGGCACGTCTCTGCCCTTTGTGCTTCTAAAAGCACCAGCCACTCCCAGTTCATGCGTGTGACCCCGCCGCTCCGGGTTTCTACCCCGGAGCTGCCCTAAAGTCCTTTCCCTGCCGCTACCGGTCTGCTAGTGTGTGCCCGTCCCCAGCGTGGGAGGCTGTCGCTCACCGGCGGTGTAGCATCCCCACAGCCAGGCACCCTCCCGCTGCCGTTTATCCTCTGATATCTGCCCGCGGAATCACGGCTCCCCGCTTCGTACCTCAAAACAAACTGCCTGCGATATTCTGTTTGTAGAGATCCAGATCTTCTTACATCTCAGGCTGGTTTCATGGGTGCTCAGAGTGGTCTGGTAGATATCCAGCTCAATTCTGGGGACCAGTTGAAATAGGGTCCCGTACTCCTCCACCATCTTTCCTTCTCCCGGATACTAGCTTTTTATCTGATATGTCATTTGCAAATATCTTCTCCCATTTTGTTGGTTGTCTTTTGGTTTTGTTGACTGTTTCTTTTGCTGTGCAAAAGCTTTTTATCTTGATGAAGTCCCAGTAGTTCATTTTTGCCCTTGCTTCCCTTGCCTTTGGAAAGGGAAGAGAAGTTTATGTTTTTAGGAAGAAGTTGCTGTGGCTGAGGTTGAAGAGTTTGCTGCCTGTGTTCTCCTTTAGGATTTTGATGGACTCCTGTCTCACATTTAGGTCTGATGGGTTAGCCTGGTGATGGGTATTAAAGAGGGCACGTACTGAATGGAGCACTGGGTGTTATACGCAAACAATGAATCATGGAACACTACATCAAAAACTAATGATGTAATGTATGGTGATTAACATAACATAATTAAAAAAAAAAGAAGAAGAAGGTGTGGGGAAGCCTGGGAACACCAACTTCTAAGGGGTAGGTAGAAGTACAGGATGCTGTAGAGAAGGGTGTGTGTAACCAGAAGGAAAACCAGGAGACAGTGGTACCAGGAAGACAGGCAGACCAAGTACTTCAGAAAGGAGGGAATGGCCAGTGGTTCCATTGACAGCAAAATAATGTAATGGCTAAAAATTGTTAATTGGATTTAGCAACAAGGATATTAATGGTGAACAATAGAGTGGAAATTTCCAGAGAGTGGTGAGGACAGAAGGAAGATCTGAGTGGATTGAGGACTGATTAGGATATAAGCCAATAGAATCCTGGCAACCCTTTCAAGAAATTTGGGTGTGGAAGACTGAGATAGAAGAAGGAGATGAGAATAGAGAATTTGTTTTGTTTTGAAAACTAGGGCTTATTAGCATATTTAAATGAAGATAAAGAGCTGGTAGAAAGGAGAAAGTGTGGAGAAGGTACTAGAAATGTAGTAAGTAGAGAGAAGATAACTAAAGAGAAGCAGGTCAAGACAAATTAGAGCAGAGAGGCCCCTAAGAACATTCTAGAATTGAAAAATGAAAAATTAGGGATTGTAGCATAATGAGCCCAAATAAGCCCATCATGGCATTTTGGTACACACTCTTTTAGAAGATAAAAGTGCTTTGGACTAAAGAAAAGCAATTTCTGTGACTACTTTTTGTGGTAGGTGCTTTCATGAAGTTCATGGGACGTGGGCTCACACAAGAGAAAAGATGGAGAGTAAGTTCTTAGGTTGTGTTTGTACTTACAGAAGCAAACAGTTCCTTCAAAATGGCAGTGGATGATGGAGAGACATCAAACATCTGAGGAACTATCTTGCTTGATTATCTAGGAGAATGGTCTTGCATACCTTTTTATGACAAAAAGTGTTGCATGGGAAAGAATGTCTAGATGTAAGCAACGCTCAGACTTTGAGGAAGTAGGGTCATAAAGTTTTCATGAAGAATGAAAGTAGTTGAAGCTGAATAGGATTGATATACGTAATTGTTTTGTATATGACATATGCAGAAGAAAGCAAATTATTTTGTAAGAATTTTAGAGAAACACTGTTTACTCAAATTAGTGTGTGAAGTCATGCACATTTCTGTGTTAATTTCTGTGAATGTTTTATTTATCTTTCTCTTCCTCAAAATCTTCTATCTCCCAACCATGTACATTCTATATTTTTGACAAATGGGTCTTTTGTGCATAAACTTCATAATCAAATTGGTTCAAGAATAAATTGCTGAAAGTAGAACTTTCTTATATTAGCCCTGGTGACAGCTAATGAAGATGGATGGGATAAAGCAGAGATTGCACTTTGCAGAGGAGGAGCTTTCATTCCCCACTGTGTTGGCTAAAGGCAAATTTGTTTGCAAAGGATAAAAATTGAATCATCTAATTGCTTAATTCTTGTGAAACCCATTGTTAGCCAACCTACTCAAATGCAGCCTTTGTAAAGAATCAAGTATAAAACTCTTGCATACACATCCAACAGAAACCTCAACATCTTCTCTATTAGACATTTGTTGTTATCAGAAAATGTTTATATTTGATCTAAAGAATTTTTTGTGGGGCACCTGGGTGGCTCAGTCAGTTAAGTCTCTGCCTTCTGCTCAGGTCATGATCCCAAGGTCCTGGGATCCAGCTCGGCATTGGGCTCCCTGCTCAGTGGGGAGTCTGCTTCTTCCTCTTCCTCTGCCCCTCCCCCCCACTTGTGAGCGCTCTCTCTCTCTCTCAAATAAATAAATAAAAATCTTTAAAAAGTAAAAAAAAAAAAGAATTCTTTGCATTTCATCCATGTTCAGGTTAACTATCTGAACAAACTTTTCTGGTTACTTTAATTCTGGGAAATAACAATAGTAATTGGATTTGGGGGATGACTAGAAATTTGGAGGTCATGGGCAAGTTTGAAAAAGGTCCTTGCTCTCAGCTAGTTTTAAAACCAATACAACAGTCAAGTATGTGAAGCAGTTGGAACTCTCATGTACTGCTAGTGGGAGTCAAATTGGTACAGTTACCTTGGGAAATTGTTCGGCAGTGTCTACTAAAGGCAAATGTATACCTACACTCTGGTCCAGCAATTTCAGTCCTGGGCATTACCCAACAGAAATTACTCGTATGAGAATGTTCATATGGCCATTAGTCAGAGTTGCCCCAAACTAGAAACAACTTACATATCCTTCTATAGAATACTTGCATAACAATAAAAAAGAATGAACTATTGATTCAAGCAACAATATGGATGAATTTTAAAAACAATGCTGAGCAAAATAAGCCAGATACAAAAGAATACATACTGTATCTGCACAGTTCCATTTTTAAAAAGGTTCAGACAGGTAAAATGGATCCATGAAAGGGAAGGTCAGAATAGTGGTTATCCTTAGTGAGGGGTATTGACCCAGAGAGGGCACAAGTGAACCTTCTGTGGTGCTGGAGATGTCCCAGACTCCAGTGTGATTGTATGGGTAGTGACTAAAAGGGGGTTACACATATGTAAAGATTCATTGAGCTGTCTATATCAGATATATACACTTTATAATGTGTTATACTTCAATCAAAAAAATGGCCATTTCCCAGCATCAGTGATTTCTTTTTGCTTTTTTTTTATCTACAAAGAAGATAAGAAGAGGCAATTTTTAGGATTTGCCTCCTTGACCATGACTTTGCTGGCCTTGCATGTTTTCAGGTAGATCAGACCAAGTAACAAAGCCTCACTAAACTGAGTAATTGATTTTCAGTTAGGAGGTAACAACTGTAACAATTGAATATTTATTGGATTTAAAGTAGTTATTAAAGATAAATTTGATTTACAGAGCCACAGAGGCTTTGAGAGCATCCTGTAATCAACTGTTTTTGAATTTGTTACACTCATGAATCAGTAGTCACAGGCCTATGACCTTGACCACCTCTCTGTCTCTTGGTTTGCTCTCTTGGGCCCTATGGCTTTTTCTAGTCCTTCTCTAGGCCTTCCTACAGATCCTTTCATAGGCTCTAACAATGGCCAGATTTCACTTTCCTTACAGTTTGACCTATGGATTTTGGAAATACACAAGGAGATAAGGCTGCACTTTAGAAGGCACAAGAAAATGAAAATGTCTGGAATTTTAGAAAATATTCATGGGGCGTCAATTTTCACAACAGCAGTCCATTATTTCAATAGATGATGAAGCCTGCATGGAGCAGGACAATGGCTCTCTGTTTCTGATGTGGTTGAAGAAATTGGACTTGATTATAGCAAAACACACTCAGGAGGAAACTCAGGAAGAACTGGAGAACTGGAAAGGACATTGGAGATCATCTTAATCTCAGTTTCTGAAAGCAGGAATAACATACAATGGAAGAGTGATATTAGTCCTGAGATCTCTTTATTTATTACACTTGTTCATATTTAATCCATTGAAGAGAGGAAATCACATGCCCTGACATCACTAGAAGGAAACTAACACAACACTTTTCACTCCTATTATATTACCTTATTTTTAAAAAGATTTATTTATTTATTTGAGAGAGAGAGAGAGAGCACGCACACAAGAGAGAGCATGTGAGAGCATGAGTGGGGGGGGGGCAAGGAGGCAGAGGGAGAGGGAGAAGCAGACTCCCGGCTGACTGGGGAGACCGAACAGGGCTCAATCGCTGGACTCCAGGATCTTGACCTGAGCGAAGGCAGACACTTAACTGACTGAACCACCCAGGCACCCACTCCTACTATATTTTATTGTTTATCTGTTCCATGCAGTTGTATGACAGTGAGCAAGACAGACTCTGGATTTGGAGCAAGGGGTTCAAGGTTTGCTCTTTACTAGTTATGTGATCCCTGACTAGTTCCTTAACTTCCCTAAGCCCTACCTTCTTTATCTCTAAAGTGGAATTTATAGCAGTAGGGAGTTGACATGCATGGCACTTAGCACTTGGTAGAACAAAGCCTGATACATCTTTGCAGCTTAATAAATATTACTTATCATCATCATATAATAACAACAACAACAACTACTACTGTTTAATAGCTTATATTTAGGTAGTGGATCTCGTGAAAACTTCTCTATGTGGGATTGCCGCTGTGTGTTAATGCCAAGCTCTCTCCCTGTCCTTTTTATCCCATAGCCTGCTAACTGTGTTTATCCTCCATGCCACTGAACCAATTTATATAATGGTTTTAGAAGTGAGGCAAATAGGATGAGATTCATTAGTGTTGGATTGATTTGTGAGTAGCAACCCCATGGGAAATTTCTTGACAGCTAAGCCATCTAGCCCCCATGGCACCTGTTAATAGAAACTGCTTCATCTATGGTGAATTCATTTGTTATTGTAGTGGGAACATTCAATTTCCTAGTCTTTTTTTATTTGCAGCAGCATTAGGCTCGGGTTTTCCAATATTTTGTTTTAAAGGCATTGTTTACCTTTGAAATTACTGTTCAGAGAAACAAAGGCTCTTCCTAGTTGTGAGGCAGTGTACAGGGTAATGGCTTTGTAGACCCATTAGAATGTGACAGTGACACAGCTGTGGGAGTTGTTGAGGCTTCAAGCTTCTGTTATGTTAGAACAAGGTGCCATGTACCTGAACTTTTGTAAACAGGAATATTCATTGGTATGAAATTTGAACATTATAATCATGACTCAAATGATTCATGATGTTAGATGAATGAACAAAAGTACAAACTATAACCAGTGCCCATATCTATCACTGTAATTGTAGCTGTATGACACCAACCTAAATAATAATTAATGAAAAAATTAAAATATATATTCATATCATATGGTTCCATGTATACCAAAATACCTATTTGTTTGGTTTAAATTTTTATGTCTTAATTAGTAATTTTGTTATTATGGAAAAACTAAATATGAATTCCAACTACAGCATAGTTTTAATTTTACAGATCGAGAACAGAGATAATTCTCTTCACTGGGGAATCATTCTTTGAAATTGGAGCTTGGATTAGGAGAAAGGGAAAAATAATGCATTTTATGGTATATTTAAAAGAATAATCCTGGACACTATTTACTTTCACTTATTTTATGGTGATAAAAAGCAGAGGACTTTATGGACTTGAAACTGCTTTGAATAGGGACATTAAGATCCTCCAATCTGTTATGTATTATCTATTCTGAAGCAAGATTTTCCACTAGAACATACTGCACTCAGATTGAGTAACTAAAGCATCCATTGACTCACCTCTACTTGGTTTTATACTACATTGTCTTTAGATGATACAGATTTTTAAAAAACATCAAAGCCAACAGGGAAAACATCTGAAGAATGATCCATAAGAAGACACAGAAAACAAAAATAACTTGAAAGTGTGGTAGATCTAGTCATCTATATGCATTGAGAGGTAATCAGATAGTGAGCCAAAAGCATAGGGGAGAACAAAACAAATTGACAAGATTCAACTATTTAAAGATTATTTTAAGTGGCCAGAGAAAAATCTCTTAATTTGTTAATTAGTACTTTTTCTTTTATTATGCCATACAATCAAGAAGTATTTTTGTGCCTCCTTAGAAGCCAATGTCTTCTAGACACTGGGGATTTATCAATGAACTAGTAAGGGTAGGGTATGACCTGAGATCAAGCTAGGAGACTGGTTGCTCCTCCTAACTTTTAAATAATGGCTAGGGCTGGGATAAGAAGCTGTTAGGGAGAGCAGTGTGAAATGGGACTAGAAGCTTAGGTAGGTGGACTGAGGAGTATAGATGGGGGTGCCTTTTCATCTTGTGTATCCCTCCAGCTGTGAGTGCCCTTGTCTCTGGCTTTATCTCTAGTCAAAAAGGCAGATGTGGTCCAAGGTTTCATGGGACTGAGAAGCCACAAAAGTCAGGAAATGTTAAGTGTTACAAAGGCAATGAAAAAGAGAAATGGGATAGAACAGAAGTTTGGGGTATATAGCCTTAGGTAAGGTGGTCAGGAAAGATTTCTCTGAGAAGGTGACATTTGAGCTGAGACTTGAATGAATAGAAAGAATATCTACAAAAGCCCTGAGTTTGGCATGATGTCTTCTAGAAATAGATAAAAGGTCAGATGAGAGCAAATGGAAGAGTTAGGAGGATATTGAAGTCATTCAAGCCATAACAGAGCTAATTGATTAAATCCCAACTCCTCTCCTCCCCCAACACCCTTGGGGTTTGAGAAACAACCGAACAACAGCCTGTATCATCAAAACATACTACTCATTCATTCTTTTAAGACAGTAACTTAACAGTAGTTTTTAATAGAACATGAAATTTATGTTCCTCAAAAACCTCCTATTCTGAAAAATTGGGTTCTAAAAACATCAAGGCTTATGGGAAAATAGAATTGGGGCAGACAACTTAAAACCTATGCAACTTTGGAACCAGAACTTAAGCAAAAACAGGAACCATGTCTGAAGACTAAACAGCTGGGGGCTGCCTCAGGGGACATTACAAAGTCACAAGTAAAACATAATGAAAACGCTGGTTTGCTAGTATGGAGACAGTGCAACTGGAACTGGAGCTCTGAGCACAGGAAGAAAAACATTTCAAGGCTGGGGTGCACCTCTTTGGAGAAGAGAGAAAGCCCTCATTTGAAATAATGTAGAGTGAAAAGGCTCCTGTCTGTACAGCTACCAAGCTGAGACTGTTCTCCTTTCCTGCTGAAGGTTAATATTCTTCCTTCACTCTTTTCATCTGAAAAAAAAACAATGAATATCAACCAACACAGGTTCTGCATTCTATACTGGCAGAATTCCTCTACCTATGAACTAACTGGTTTATAGAAACACATTGTTGGAGAAGACTGTAGCTCATTTTTTAAGTTTTCCCCCATTAAGCATACTGTGTTTCTTTCTTTTTTTTTTTTATTTTATTATGTTATGTTAGTCACCATACAATACATCATTAGTTTTTGATGTAGTGATCCATGATCCACTGTTTTCGTATAACACCCAGTGCTCCATGCAGTACGTGCCCTCCTTAATACCCATCACTGGGCTAACCAATCCCCCCTCCCCCCTCCCCTCTAAAACCCTGTTTGTTTCTCAGGTCCATAGTCTCTCATGGTTCATCTCTCCCTCCAATTCCCCCCCGCCATTTTTCCCTTCCTTCTCCTAATGTCCTCCATGTTATTCCTTATGTTCCACAAATAGGTGAAACCATATGATAATTGACTTTCTCTGCTTGACTTATTTCACGTAGCATAATCTCCTCCAGTCCCATCCATGTTGATGTAAAAGTTGGGTATTCATCCTTTCTGATGGCTGAGTAATATTCCATTGTATATATGGACCACATCTTCTTTATCCATTCATCTGTTGAAGGGCATCTTGGCTCTTTCCACAGTTTGGCTATTGCGGACACTGCTGCTATGAACATTGGGGTGCATATGGCCCTTCTTTTCACTACATCTGTGTCTTTGGGGAAAATACCCAGGAGTGCAATTGCTGGGTCATAGGGTAGCTCTATTTTTAAATTTTTGAGGAATCTCTGCACTGTTTTCCAAAGTGGCTGTACCAACTTGCATTCCCACCAACAGTGTAGGAGGGTTCCCCTTTCTCCACAACCTCTCCAACATTTGTTGTTTCCCTCCCTGTCCATTTTTGCCATTCTAACTGGTGTTAAGTTGGTATCTCAATGTGGTTTTGATTTGAATTTCCCTGATGGCTAATGATGATGAAATTTTTGCATGTGTCTGTTAGCCATTTGTATGTCTTCTTCAGAGAAGTGTCTTTTCATATCTTCTGCCCACTTTTTGACTTGATT
>NW_025410219.1:0-8585 GCF_002201575.2 Neomonachus schauinslandi
TGCCGCCAGCTTTGCTTTTCTTTTTCAACATTCCTCTGGCTATTCGGGGTCTTTTCTGGTTCCATACAAATTTTAGGATTATTTGTTCCATTTCTTTGAAAAATGTGGATGGTATTTTGATGGGGATTGCACTGAATGTGTAGATTGCTCTAGGTAAGCATTGACATCTTCACAATATTTGTTCTTCCAACCCATGAGCATGGAACGTTTTTCCATTTCTTTGTGTCTTCCTCAATTTATTTCATGAGTATTTTACAGTTTTCTGAGTACAGATCCTTTGCCTCTTGGGTTAGATTTATTCCTAGGTATCTTATGGTTCTGGGTGCAATTGTAAATGTGATCAACTCCTTACTTTCTCTGTTTTCTGACTTGTTGTTCGTGTATAGGAATACCACTGATTTCTGTGAAGAAACAGTCAACAAAACCAAAAGACAACTGACAGAATGGGAGAAGATATTTGCAAATGACATATCAGATAAAGGGCTAGTATCCAAAATGTATAAAGAACTTATCAAACTCAACACCCAAAGAACAAAGAATCCAATCAAGAAATGGGCAGAAGACATGAACAGACATTTTTGCAAAGAACACATCCAAATGGCCAACAGACACATGAAAAAGTGCTCAACATTGCTCGGCATCAGGGAATTCCAAATCAAAACCTCAATGAGATACCACCTCACACCAGTCAGAATGGCTAAAATTAACAAGTCAGGAAACGACAGATGTTGTCGGGGATGCGGAGAAAGGGGAACCCTCCTACACTGTTGGTGGGAATGCAAGCTGGTGCAGCCACTCTGGAAAACAGTATGGAGGTTCCTCAAAAAGTTGAAAATAGAGCTACCATACGATCCAGCAATTGCACTACTGGGTATTTACCCCAAAGATACAAATTGAGTGATCCAAAGGGGCACATGCACCCCGAAGTTTATAGCAGCAATGTCCACAATAGCCAAACTATGGAAAGAGTCAAGATGTCCATCGACAGATGAATGGATAAAGAAGATGTGGTGTATATATATATATATATACATACATACACACATACATACATACACACAGTGGAATATTATGCAGCCATCAAAAGGAATGAAATCTTGCCATTTGCAATGACGTGGATGGAACTAGAGGGTATTATGCTGAGCAAAATAAGTCAATCAGAGAAAGATATGTATCATGATCTCACTGATATGAGGAATTCTTTTTTTAATTTTTTTTAAAGATTTTATTTATTTATTTGACAGAGAGAGACACAGTGAGAGAGGGAACACAAGCAGGGGGAGTGGGAGAGGGAGAAACAGGCTTCCCTCAGAGCAGGGAGCCCGATGTGGGGCTCGATCCCAGGACCCTGGGATCATGACCTGAGCTGAAGGCAGACGCTTAACGACTGAGCCACCAGGCGCCCCATGATATGAGGAATTCTTAATCTCAGGAAACAAACTGAGGGTTGCTAGAGTGGTGGGGGGTGGGAGAGATGGGGTGGCTGGGTGATAGACATTGGGGAGGGTATGTGCTATGGTGAGCGCTGTGAATTGTGTAAGACTGTTGAATCACAGACCTGTGCCTCTGAAACAAATAATACATTATATGTTTAAGGAAAAAAAAAAAAGAAAACAGGAGGGGAAAAATGAAGGGGGCGAAATCGGAGGGGGAGACTAACCATGAGAGACTATGTACTCTGAGAAACAAACTGAGGGTTCTAGAGGGGAGGGAGGGGATGGGTTAGCCTGGTGATGGGTATTAAAGAGGGCATGTACTGAATTGAGCACTGGGTGTTATACACAATGAATCGTGGATCACTACATCAAAAACTAATGATGTAATGTATGGTGATTAAGATAAGATAATAATAATAATAATAATAAAGTAACAACAAAAAAACAAATAAGGTGCCCAGATCAGTGAAAATATCAGCTCTGCCTAATGACTGCATAACAATTCCAAATACAACCTTAATATTTTCATAAACTTACGTGAATGAGAATTGGCCATTAAAATATGAAAGTCCACTCTTCTTTCAGTGCAAAGGGGAAAGTGATGGGAATCATAAAGAACAAAAGGACTGGCATTGGTAGTAGAAGAGTGAGCACACGGAGGAGTTGGTGGTGCTCAGGCCACTTTCCCTGAAGGTGGAAGGTAATTCACGTGGGAAGCAAGGTGAACACAAAACATCTTGCCAATTCAATGCCCATTTTCAAGTTCAGCCTTAGTAAGATTCCAAGTTGGTCAAAGAAATGAAGGTCAGTATTAATTTAAAATCAAAACATTGTGCCTGGAGTCCTTACTAACACATTCCTTTTGAGACCCAGATCTAAATGCTCACCCCCATCCCCCTTTTTTTGTTTTTTGGCTATAAAGCTCTCCAGGAGTACCTGAAAAGCAGTTGCTTTTCCTGTTTATCAGGAAAGAAAGCTAATGGGAAAAATAGTATTTGCATTGAAGTAGTTTTTACCTAATTTTTAATCTCGTTTTTTAGAAAAGAAGCAAAAAGATGTTTGTAAAAGAGGCACATTAAGAAAATATCTTAAGGACACTGAATAGTTTAAGATTTGCTGTTACTTTATTTTCATGATTTTAATTGCGATATAGGTTGTTAGTTTTCTATTAGTTTTTTTATTACAGTCATTATTGCTTTATAAAATAATGCTATTAAACTAATGATCTACAACAGAAAGGGGAATTGGTTTATTCTGGCTTTCAGTGCTTCTGGAAAGATTAATTTTGGTAAAACCATTCTTTACTTCTTAACAGTACTATGGCTTGAAAAAATAGAGGAACCTGGCGGGAACAAATCCATCTGGACTATAAGCTTAGTTTCATTATCATGAAAAAAAGATTCGGTTCAAATTCTTTGATTTTTCAATTTCCTTGTTGTTGTTAAAATGCTATTATTAGTGCTGTAAATGGCCATTATCTAGAGCTCAGGAATTTATTCCTTTTGATGTATAAAGATGGAGCAAAGATAAAGTTCCAATATTGTCATGGACCCAATACTGTATTGATTCCTCTTTGCCACTAGATGTCCCTGTATAGATGTTCCTTCTACCTGAGAGGCTTTAAAAAGAAGCCAACAAAATCAGAGGGATGTTTGCTCCTCCTAAGCCCTTTTTTACTTACTCTGTTTTAGCACCCTGGTACTGACCAGATGCTTTGTCCTTTTTTTTTTTTTTTTTTTGGAGGATTAATATGAGAGGACAAGACAGAACTTGAACTACACAAAAAGTGACCAAAGCTAGGCTTGCACATTGGTCTGAACATATACATATTAACCACTCATCCTGGAAAGTATGAGAATCCCAACAGATCCAATTTAAATTTACAGACAGATTTCAATTAAGCATGCTAAAAAGTGGAGGGGCTTAGGTTTGAATTAGATAACCAAAATGGAAGATAATTTAAAATTACAGTTAGTAATAAAATAGGTTTGTATATGTTTAGTATATGAGAGTGGTGTCCTGGGAATTTAACAAATTTCAATAATAGAAATACAGGTTAATATTAATTCCCAAGGGAACTTGGAGCTTATCTCATAATTCTTTGTTTTTCATACTTAACAAAGATCAACCATGCTAGCTACCAGAACAATGTGACATGATAGTTAAACCTGAGTTCACTTCTTTACAAGTTTGTTTAATGTTTGGTTCTCTGTTTACTTGGAAAGGAAGGGAGTAACTCAGTGTTCTGATTCCAAATGTCTTTGTAGTTTTGGGTTGTATGAAATCATAAGACTGGATTAGAATAATAATGAAATTTCTTGTTATACCCTCTGTTTTGAAATGATCAGAATCATTCAATAAGCTTTTGGTAGTAAAATACAATGTTAATAATCTTTCTATTTAAAACCTGAATTTGATTAAAAACTTTTGAGGAAATAATTATTTATTTGAACCAATGGATTATTTCAAAAGGGTTATATCCTGCATTTATTTATTTTTTTAAAAATTTTTATTAACATTATTTTTTCAGGGGTACAGGTCTGTGATTCATCAGTCTTACACAATTCGTAGCGCTCACCATAGTACATACCCTCCCCAAAGTCCATCACCCAGCCACCCCATCCCCCTCCCCCCCATCCCCCTACACTCCAGCAGCCCTCAGTTTGTTTCCTGAGAGAGAAACCCTCTCTGGTTTCATCTTGTTTCATTTTTCCCTCCCTTCCCCTATGATCCTCTGTCTTGTTTCTCAAATTCCTCTTATCAGTGAGATCATATGATACTTTTCTTTCTCTGATTGACTTATTTCGCTTAGCATAATACCCTCTAGTTCCATCCACGTCGTTGCAAATGGCAAGATTTCATTTTTTGATGGCTGTATAATATTCCAGTGTGTGTGTGTGTGTGTGTGTGTGTGTATGTGTGTATGCCACATCTTCTTTGTCCATTCATTTGTCGATGGGCATCTAGGCTCTTTCCATAGTTTGGCTATTGTGGACATTGCTGCTATAAACTTCGGGGTGCATGTGTGCCCCTTTGGATCACTCAATTTGTATCTTTGGGGTAAATACCCAGTAGTGCAATTGCTGGATCATATGGTAGCTCTATTTTCAACTTTTTGAGGATCCTCCATACTGTTTTCCAGAGTGGCTGCACCAGCTTGCATTCCTACCAACAGTGTAGGAGGTTTCCCCTTTCTCCGCATTCCCGCCAACATCTGTCGTTTCCTGACTTGTTAATTTTAGCCATTCTGACTGGTGTGAGGTCAGATTTGGATTTCCCTGATGCCGAGCAATGTTGAGCACTTTTTCATGTGTCTGTTGGCCATTTGGATGTGTTCTTTGCAAAAATGTCTGTTCATGTCTTCTGCCCATTTCTTGATTGGCTTCTTTGTTCTTTGGGTGTTGAGTTTGATAAGTTCTTTATACATTTTGGATACTGGCCCTTTATCTGATATGTCATTTGCAAATATCTTCTCCCATTCTGTCGGTTGTCTTTTGGTTTTGTTGACTGTTTCCTTTGCTGTGCAAAAGCTTCTTATCTTGATGAAGTCCCAATAGTTCATTTTTGCCATGCTTCCCTTGCCTTTGGCGATGTTTCTAGGAAGAAGTTGCTGCGGCTGAGGTTAAAGAGGTTGCTGCCTGGGTTCTCCTCAAGAATTTTGATGGGTTCCTGTCTCACATTTAGGTCTTTCAACCATTTGGAGTCTATTTTTGTGTGTGGTGTAAGGAAATGGTCCAGTTTCATTCTTCTGCATGTGGCTGTCCAATTTTCCCAACACCATTTGTTGAAGAGGCTGTCTTTTTTCCATTGGACATTCTTTCTGGCTTTGTCAAAGATTAGTTGACCATAGAGTTGAGGGTCCATTTCTGGGCTCTCTATTCTGTTCCATTGATCTATGTGTCTGTTTTTGTGCCAGTACCATACTGTCTTGATGATGACAGCTTTGTAATAGAGCTGGAAGTCCAGAATTGTGATGCCGCCAGCTTTGCTTTTCTTTTTCAACATTCCTCTGGCTATTCGGGGTCTTTTCTGGTTCCATACAAATTTTAGGATTATTTGTTCCATTTCTTTGAAAAATGTGGATGGTATTTTGATGGGGATTGCACTGAATGTGTAGATTGCTCTAGGTAAGCATTGACATCTTCACAATATTTGTTCTTCCAACCCATGAGCATGGAACGTTTTTCCATTTCTTTGTGTCTTCCTCAATTTATTTCATGAGTATTTTACAGTTTTCTGAGTACAGATCCTTTGCCTCTTGGGTTAGATTTATTCCTAGGTATCTTATGGTTCTGGGTGCAATTGTAAATGTGATCAACTCCTTACTTTCTCTGTTTTCTGACTTGTTGTTCGTGTATAGGAATACCACTGATTTCTGTGAAGAAACAGTCAACAAAACCAAAAGACAACTGACAGAATGGGAGAAGATATTTGCAAATGACATATCAGATAAAGGGCTAGTATCCAAAATGTATAAAGAACTTATCAAACTCAACACCCAAAGAACAAAGAATCCAATCAAGAAATGGGCAGAAGACATGAACAGACATTTTTGCAAAGAACACATCCAAATGGCCAACAGACACATGAAAAAGTGCTCAACATTGCTCGGCATCAGGGAATTCCAAATCAAAACCTCAATGAGATACCACCTCACACCAGTCAGAATGGCTAAAATTAACAAGTCAGGAAACGACAGATGTTGTCGGGGATGCGGAGAAAGGGGAACCCTCCTACACTGTTGGTGGGAATGCAAGCTGGTGCAGCCACTCTGGAAAACAGTATGGAGGTTCCTCAAAAAGTTGAAAATAGAGCTACCATACGATCCAGCAATTGCACTACTGGGTATTTACCCCAAAGATACAAATTGAGTGATCCAAAGGGGCACATGCACCCCGAAGTTTATAGCAGCAATGTCCACAATAGCCAAACTATGGAAAGAGTCAAGATGTCCATCGACAGATGAATGGATAAAGAAGATGTGGTGTATATATATATATATATACATACATACACACATACATACATACACACAGTGGAATATTATGCAGCCATCAAAAGGAATGAAATCTTGCCATTTGCAATGACGTGGATGGAACTAGAGGGTATTATGCTGAGCAAAATAAGTCAATCAGAGAAAGATATGTATCATGATCTCACTGATATGAGGAATTCTTTTTTTAATTTTTTTTAAAGATTTTATTTATTTATTTGACAGAGAGAGACACAGTGAGAGAGGGAACACAAGCAGGGGGAGTGGGAGAGGGAGAAACAGGCTTCCCTCAGAGCAGGGAGCCCGATGTGGGGCTCGATCCCAGGACCCTGGGATCATGACCTGAGCTGAAGGCAGACGCTTAACGACTGAGCCACCAGGCGCCCCATGATATGAGGAATTCTTAATCTCAGGAAACAAACTGAGGGTTGCTAGAGTGGTGGGGGGTGGGAGAGATGGGGTGGCTGGGTGATAGACATTGGGGAGGGTATGTGCTATGGTGAGCGCTGTGAATTGTGTAAGACTGTTGAATCACAGACCTGTGCCTCTGAAACAAATAATACATTATATGTTTAAGGAAAAAAAAAAAAGAAAACAGGAGGGGAAAAATGAAGGGGGCGAAATCGGAGGGGGAGACTAACCATGAGAGACTATGTACTCTGAGAAACAAACTGAGGGTTCTAGAGGGGAGGGAGGGGATGGGTTAGCCTGGTGATGGGTATTAAAGAGGGCATGTACTGAATTGAGCACTGGGTGTTATACACAATGAATCGTGGATCACTACATCAAAAACTAATGATGTAATGTATGGTGATTAAGATAAGATAATAATAATAATAATAATAAAGTAACAACAAAAAAACAAATAAGGTGCCCAGATCAGTGAAAATATCAGCTCTGCCTAATGACTGCATAACAATTCCAAATACAACCTTAATATTTTCATAAACTTACGTGAATGAGAATTGGCCATTAAAATATGAAAGTCCACTCTTCTTTCAGTGCAAAGGGGAAAGTGATGGGAATCATAAAGAACAAAAGGACTGGCATTGGTAGTAGAAGAGTGAGCACACGGAGGAGTTGGTGGTGCTCAGGCCACTTTCCCTGAAGGTGGAAGGTAATTCACGTGGGAAGCAAGGTGAACACAAAACATCTTGCCAATTCAATGCCCATTTTCAAGTTCAGCCTTAGTAAGATTCCAAGTTGGTCAAAGAAATGAAGGTCAGTATTAATTTAAAATCAAAACATTGTGCCTGGAGTCCTTACTAACACATTCCTTTTGAGACCCAGATCTAAATGCTCACCCCCATCCCCCTTTTTTTGTTTTTTGGCTATAAAGCTCTCCAGGAGTACCTGAAAAGCAGTTGCTTTTCCTGTTTATCAGGAAAGAAAGCTAATGGGAAAAATAGTATTTGCATTGAAGTAGTTTTTACCTAATTTTTAATCTCGTTTTTTAGAAAAGAAGCAAAAAGATGTTTGTAAAAGAGGCACATTAAGAAAATATCTTAAGGACACTGAATAGTTTAAGATTTGCTGTTACTTTATTTTCATGATTTTAATTGCGATATAGGTTGTTAGTTTTCTATTAGTTTTTTTATTACAGTCATTATTGCTTTATAAAATAATGCTATTAAACTAATGATCTACAACAGAAAGGGGAATTGGTTTATTCTGGCTTTCAGTGCTTCTGGAAAGATTAATTTTGGTAAAACCATTCTTTACTTCTTAACAGTACTATGGCTTGAAAAAATAGAGGAACCTGGCGGGAACAAATCCATCTGGACTATAAGCTTAGTTTCATTATCATGAAAAAAAGATTCGGTTCAAATTCTTTGATTTTTCAATTTCCTTGTTGTTGTTAAAATGCTATTATTAGTGCTGTAAATGGCCATTATCTAGAGCTCAGGAATTTATTCCTTTTGATGTATAAAGATGGAGCAAAGATAAAGTTCCAATATTGTCATGGACCCAATACTGTATTGATTCCTCTTTGCCACTAGATGTCCCTGTATAGATGTTCCTTCTACCTGAGAGGCTTTAAAAAGAAGCCAACAAAATCAGAGGGATGTTTGCTCCTCCTAAGCCCTTTTTTACTTACTCTGTTTTAGCACCCTGGTACTGACCAGATGCTTTGTCCTTTTTTTTTTTTTTTTTTT
>NW_025410220.1:0-8578 GCF_002201575.2 Neomonachus schauinslandi
ATTTGTTGAAGAGACTGTCTTTTTTCCATTGGACATTCTTTCCTGCTTTGTCAAAGATGAGTTGACCATAGAGTTGAGGGTCCATTTCTGGGCTCTCTATTCTGTTCCATTGATCTATGTGTCTGTTTTTGTGCCAGTACCATACTGTCTTGATGATGACAGCTTTGTAATAGAGCTGGAAGTCTGGAATTGTGATGCCGCCAGCTTTGCTTTTCTTTTTCAACATTCCTCTGGCTATTCGGGGTCTTTTCTGGTTCCATACCAATTTTAGGATTGTTCCATTTCTTTGAAAAACGTGGATGGTATTTTGATGGGGATTGCATTGAATGTGTAGGTTGCTCTAGGTAACATTGGCATCTTCACAATATTTGTTCTTCCAATCCATGAGCATGGAACGTTTTTCCATTTCTTTGTGTCTTCCTCAATTTCTTTCATGAGTATTTTATAGTTTTCTGAGTACAGATCCTTTGCCTCTTTGGTTAGATTTATGCCTAGTTATCTTATGGTTTTGGGTGCAATTGTAAATGGGATCGACTCCTTAATTGCTCTTTCTTCTGTCTTGTTGTTGGTGTATAGGAATGCCACTGACTTCTGTGCATTGATTTTCTATCCTGCCACTTTACTGAATTCCTGTATAAGTTCTAGCAGTTTTGGGGTGGAGTCTTTGGGATTTTCCACATAAAGTATCATATCATCTGCAAAGAGTGAGAGTTTGACTACTTCTTTGCCGATTTGGATGCCTTTTATTTCTTTTTGTTGTCTGATTGCTGTGGCTAGGACTTCTAATACTATGTTGAATAGCAGTGGTGATAGTGGACATCCCTGCCGCGTTCCTGACCTTAGGGGGAAAGCTCTCAGTTTTTCCCCATTGAGAATGATATTTGCTGTAGGTTTTTCATAGATGGCTTTTATGATATTGAGGTATGTACTCTCTATGCCTATAGTCTGAAGAGTTTTGATCAAGAAAGGATGCTGTACTTTGTCAAATGCCTTTTCTCCATCTGTTGAGAGGATCATATGATTCTTGTTCTTTCTTTTGTTAATGTATTGTATCATGTTGATTGATTTGCGGATGTTGAACCAACCTTGCAGCCCAGAGGTAAATCCCACTTGGTCGTGGTGAATAGCCTTTTAATGTACTGTTGGATCCTATTGGCTAGTATTTTGGTGAGAATTTATGCATCCATGCTCATCAGGGATATTGGTCTGTAGTTCTCCTTTTTGATGGGGTCTTTGTGTAGTTTTGGGAACAAGGTAATGCTGGCCTCATAAAATGAGTTTGGAAGTTTTCCTTCCATTTCTTTTTTTTTTTTTAAAGATTTTATTTATTTATTTGACAGAGAGAGACCCAGAGAGAGAGGGAACACAAGCCGGGGGAGTTGGAGAGGTAGAAGCAGGCTTCCTGCTGGGCAGGGAGTCCAATGCGGGGCTTGATCCCAGGACGCTGGGATCACGACCTGAGCCGAAGGCAGACGCTTAACGACTGAGCCACCCAGGCGCCCCATCCTTCCATTTCTATTTTTTGGAACAGTTTCAGAAGAATAGGTATTAATTCTTCTTGAAATGTTTGGTAGAATTCCCCTGGGAAGCCTCTGGCCCTGGGCTTTTCTTTGTTGCGAGATTTTTGATGACTGCTTCAATTTCCTTAGTGGTTATAGGTCTGTTCAGGTTTTCTACTTCTTCCTGGTTCAGTTTTGGTAGTTGATACATCTCTAGGAATGCCTCCATTTTTTCCAGGTTATCTAATTTGCTGGCATAGAGCTGCTCATAATATGTTCTTATAATTGTTTGTATTTCTTTGGTGTTGGTTGTGATCTCTCCTCTTTCATTCATGATTTTGTTGATTAGGGTCATTTCTTTTTGATAAGTCTGGCCAGGGGTTTATCAGTCTTGTTAATTCATTCAAAGAACCATCCCCTTGTTTTGTTGATCTGTTCTACTGTTCTTTTAGTTTCTATTTCATTGATTTCTGCTCTGATCTTTATGATTTCTCTTCTCCTGCTGGATTTAGGCCTTATTTGCTGTTCTTTCCCCAGCTCCTTTAGTTGGAGGGTTAGGTTGTGTATTTGAGACCTTTATTATTTCTTGAGAAAGGCTAGTATTGCTATATACTTTCCTCTTAGTACTGCCTTTGCTGCATCCCAAAGATTTTGAATAGTTGTGTTTTCATTTTCATTGGTTTCCATGTATTTTTTTAATTCTTCTTTAATTTCCTGGTTGACCCATTCATTCTTCAGTAGGATGCTCTTTAGCCTCCATGTATTTGAGTTCTTTCTGACTTTCCTCTTGTGATTGAGTTGTAGCTTCAAAGCATTGTGGTCTGAAAATAGGCAGGGAATGATTCCAATCTTTTGGCACCGGTTGAGACCTGATTTATGATGTAGGATGTGATCTATTCTGGAGAATGTTCCATGGGCACTAGAGAAGAATGTGTATTCCGTTGCTTTGGGGTGGAATGTTCTGAATATGTCTGTGAAGTCCATTTGGTCCAGTGTGTCATTTAAAGTCTTTATTTCCTTGTTGATCTTTTGCTTAGACGATCTGTCCATTTCAGTGAGGGGGGTGTTAAAGTCCCCCACTATTATTGTATTGTTGTCGATGTGTTTCTTTGCTTTTGTTATCAATTGGCTTATATAATTGGCTGCTCCCATGTTAGGGGCATAGATATTTACAATTGTTAGATCTTCTTGTTGGATAGATCCTTTAAGTATGATATAGTGTCCTTCCTCATCTCTTATTACAGTCTTTGGTTTAAAATCTAATTTGTCTGATAGAAGGATTGCCACCCCAGCTTTCTTTTGGTGTCCATTTGCATGGTAAATGGATTTCCACCCCCTCACGTTCAATCTGGGGCTGTCTGTGGGTCGAAAATGAGTCTCTTGCAGACAGCATATCGATGGGTCTTGTTTTTTAATCCAGTCTGATAGCCTGTGTCTTTTGATTGGGGCATTGAGCCCATTTACATTCAGGGTAACTATTGAAAGATAGGAATTTAGTGCCATTGTATTGCCTGTAAGGTTACTGTTACTGTATATTGTCTGTGTCCCTTTCTGGTCTATGTTGCTTTTAGGCTCTCTCTTTGCTTAGAGGACCCCTTTCAAGATTTCCTGTAGGGCTGGTTTTGTGTTTGCAAATTCCTTTAGTTTTTGTTTGTCCTGGAAGCTTTTTATCTCTCCTTCAATTTTCAATGACAGCCTAGCTGGATATAGTATTCTTGGCTGCATATTTTTCTCATTTAGTGCTCTGAATATATCCTTCCAGTCCTTTCTGGCCTGCCAGGTCTCTGTGGATAGGTCTGTTGCCAATCTAATGTTTCTACCATTGTAGGTTACATATCTCTTCTCCTGAGCTGCTTTCAGGATTTTCTCTTTGTCTATGAGACTCGTAAGTTTTACTATTAGATGTCGGGGTGTTGACCTATTTTTATTGATTTTGAGAGGGGTTCTCTGTGCTTCCTGGATTTCGATGCCTGTTTCCTTCCCCAAATTAGGGAAGTTCTCTGCTATAATTTGCTCCATTATACCTTCTGCCCCTCTCTCTCTTTCTTCTTCTTCTGGGATCCCAATTATTCTAATGTTGTTTCGTCTTATGGTATCGCTTATCTCTCGAATTCTGCCCTCGTGATCCAGTAGTTGTTTATCTCTCTTTTTCTCAGCTTCTTTATTTTCCATCATTTCATCTTCTATATTACTGAGTCTCTCTTCTGCCTCATTTATTCTAGCAGTTAGCGCCCCCATTTTTGATTGCACCTCATTAATAGCCTTTTTGATTTCTACTTGGTTGGATTTTAGTTCTTTTACTTCTCCAGAAAGGGTTTCTCTAATAACTTCCATATTTTTTTCAAGCCCAGCTAGTATCTTTAAAGTGATGATTCTGAACTCTAGATCTGACATCGTACTAATGTCCGTATTGAGTAGGTCCCTGGCAGTCGGTACTACCTCTTGTTCTTTTTGTTGAGGTGATTTTTTCCGTCTTGTCATTCTGTGCAGAGGAGAATAGATTAATGAGAGAACAAAATGCTAGCAGAGTAACAACGTCCCCAGAAAATATACTCTAAACAAATCAGAAAAAACCTGAAGCAGTGGGAAAAGAAAGGGAAAGAGAGAAAAAAGAAAAAGAAAAAAAAGAAAAAAATAAAGATAAAAACAAAAACAAACAAAACAAAACAACAACAACGAAAAAACCAGAATGTGATCAAATATGATCAGGCTGGTATATAGATCAGTGCCACACACTAGATTTGGGGTGTATTTTGGTCTTTTAGAAGAAAGTGCCTCCCAAAATTTTAAAGAAAGAAAAACTTATATATGTACAAAAATAAGGGTTGATCTGATGAAGGGATGGAATATGACTGTAAAGATGGAAATTATAAAAAATTTTATAAAAGGAATTGATAAGAAGTTGTTCGAAAAAAAGAAAGAAGAGGATTTTAAAAAAGAAAAAAAAAAGGGAGAGGATGTGATCAGGCAGGGGAATAGAAAACACCATATACTAGAGATTTAGGGTATATTTTAATCTGTTAGAAGAAACTATCTCAAAATTTTAAAGAGAGAACAACTTATATATATAAGCCAAAAATACGGGTAACTACTATGAAGGGATAGAATATGACTCTAAAAATGAAAAATAAAAATGTTTTTTTTTAAAAAAAAGGGATTGATAAGATGTTGGTTGAAAAAGGGTAAAAGAAAAATTAAAAAAAAAAAAAAGAAAGAAAGACAGTTAAAAAAAAATTAACTTTGAAAGACTACAGATTCATGGTAAAAAAGCCATGAATTCTATGTGCAGTAGTCCCCTAGAGCTGGAGTTCTGCCGTTCTCATTGATGGGTAAACTTGGTCTTGGCTGGCTGTTCTCGCTGATCTTCTGGGGAGGGGCCTGTTGCCGTGGTTTCCAAATGTCTTTGTCAGAGGCAGAATTGCCCCGCCCTTGCCCCCTCCCAGCTACGTAATCTGCTCAGGTTTGCTCTCTGGGGCTTTTGTTCCCTGCGAGCTTTCCGTACAGCTTTGGAGGCGGAGAGTGAAAATGGCGGCCTCCCAATCTCCGCCCCGGAGGAGCCGAGAACTCGGGGTCCCGCTTCTCAGTGAGCCCCCAGAGAAAAGCCGTCAGTCACTCCCGTCTCCCCAGTCTCCAGCCGCACTCCGTGCTCACCCGGCCTGTGACCGCGCGTTTCTATCTCTGGCACCCGACCCCGGGTGGAGTCTCCAAACCCAGCAGATCCCTGCGGTGCACTCCCGCGCGGCTCCTCCCGGGGGAGGAAGGTGAGTCTCCCCGGATCTGCCGCTTGTTGGGTCCCTGCTGGAGGAGCAGTGGCCCGACTGTGCCGGGGATCACGGTTTATGGCAACCCCGAGCTGAGAGCCCGCGCCTGGGCTCCGCCTCTGCAGCCGGCTTCCCTGCTCCGATACCTGGGAGCTCTGCCACACTCAGGCACCTCTGGTCTTTCTGTGACCCGTGGGTCCTGAGACCACACTGTCCCGGAGGGTTCCACCCCCCCGCTTAGCCACCAGAGTGACGTCCCTCAGTGGAGCCGACTTTTAAAAGTTCCGATTTTGTGCTCCGCGGCTCTATCACTTGCCAGAAGCTGCCGCTGGAGGCCCCTCCCCCGCCATCTATCCTCCCGAATATCGCCTCGGATTCACTTCTCCGCACGTCCTACCTTCCAGAAAGTGGTCGCTTTTCTGATGAGAGAGTTGTTGCTCTTCTTTTCTTCGATCTCCTGTTGAGTTTGTAGGTGTTCAGAATGGTTTGATCCCTATCCAGCTGAATTCCTGAGAGGAGACGAAATCCAGGTCTCCTACTCCTCCGCCATCTTGCTCCGCCCCCCCTGTTTTTCTCTTTTCTTTGTTTTGTTAAATTCCACCTGTTAGTGAAATCATATGGTATTTGTCTTTCTCTGACTGACTTATCTCATTTAGCATTAAATCCTTTAGATCCATCCATGTTGTTGCAAAGGGCAAAATTTCATTCTTTTTTATGGCTGAATAATATTCCATTCATATATATCTCTCTCACATCTTCTTTATGCATTCATATGCATATTCCATTCATATATATCTCTCTCACATTTTCTTTATGCAGTGCCACTGGACACTTGGGTTGCTTCAGTATCTTGGAATATTGTAAATAATGCTGCAATACACATAGGGGTGCATATGTCTTTCTGAATTAGTTTTTATTTTCTTTGGGTAAATTTTTCCAAAGAAGACATACAGATGGCCAACATACACATCGAAAGATGCTCAACATCTTTTTCCATCATTTCACACCTGTCAAAATGGTTAAAATCACAAGAAATAACAAGCGTTGGTGAGGATGTGGAGAAAAAGGAACTCTTGTGCACAGTTGGTGGGAATGCAAACTGGTGTAATCACTGTGTCTAAAAAACTATAGTCTGAGAAATATGGCTTACTAACTAGAGACTATCAGTAAAGGCATAATAATTACATAAACTCCAAATAAAAATGTGGAGTTGAAAACTACAAGAATTAAAATTCATAAATTCATCCAAAGGGCTTCACCAGAAGATTTTAGCAGGGGAAAAAAAAAAGAAAAAAAAAAAGGAATCAATGCACTAAAAGATAGGCTAAGGAGATGATGCTGTCTGAAGAACAGGAAGGGAAAAAGAAGATAGAGAAATGAGCAGAGCCTCAGAGACCTGTATAAACTGTTGAGTATATCAACACATGCCTATTGAAAGGCCCAAAAAGAAAGGAGAGCAAATATTTTTTGGCAGTAAAAACTAGGCAGTATAAAAGGAGACCCATTTTACGCACTGGCCAGGTATGGAATTGGAAACCTATGAGGATAATAATTCATTGTTATTTTATAGGTCCCTGGCCCAATTCTCTTGCATGTGAGCCTCCCCAAATAAATCATGCTTTGTAATAAGCACTTCTTTCTTTGATCACTAGATTAAATTAAATTAGGTGAAGCTTATAGGCCTCAAAAATAAAACTTCCTAATTCAACTTGATTATGATCAAATCATATGAATTTAGGTACAAATGCAAAGTTGAGACCTAGGAGTGTGATTGGACTTCATCAGTTAATTTAATTTTATTTTTTTAAAATTTTTTTATTGTTATGTTAATCCCCATACATTACATCATTAGTTTTAGATGTAGTGTTCCATGATTCATTGTTTGTGCATAACACCCAGTGCTCCATGCAGAACGTGCCCTCCTCAATACCCATCACCAGGCTAACCCATCCTCCCACCCCCCTCCCTTCTAGAACCCTCAGTTTGTTTTTCAGAGTCCATCGTCTCTCATGGTTCGTCTCCCCCTCCGATTTTCCCCCCTTCATTCTTCCCCTCCTGCTAACTTTTTTTTTTCTTAACATATATTGCATTATTTGTTTCAGAGGTACAGATCTGAGATTCAACAGTCTTGCACAATTCACAGCGCTTACCAGAGCACATACCCTCCCCAGTGTCTATCACCGAGTCACCCCATCCCTCCCACCCCACCCCCCACTCCAGCAACCCTCAGTTTGTTTCCTGAGATTCAGAATTCCTCATATCAGTGAGGTCATATGATACATGTCTTTCTCTGTTTGACTTATTTAGCTCAGCATAATACCCTCCAGTTCCATCCACATCATTGCAAATGGCAAGATCTCATTCCTTTTGATGGCGGCATAATATTCCATTGTATATATATACCACTTCTTCTTTATCCATTCATCTGTCGATGGACATCTTGGCTCTTTCCACAGTTTGGCTATTGTGGACATTGCTGCTATAAACATCGGGGTGCACGTACGCCTTCGGATCCCTACTTTTGTATCTTTGGGGTAAATACCCAGTAGTGCAATTGCTGGATCATATGGTAGCTCTATTTTCAACTTTTTGAGGACCCTCCATACAGTTTTCCAGAGTGGCTGCACCAGCTTGCATTCCCACCAACAGTGGGGGAGGGTTCCCCTTTCTCCGCATCCCTGCCAACATCTGTCATTTCCTGACTTGTTAATTTTAGCCATTCTGACTGGTGTGAGGTGGTATCTCATTGAGGTTTTGATTTGGATTTCCCTGATGCTGAGCGATATTGAACACTTTTTCATGTGTCTGTTGGCCATTTGGATGTCTTCTTTGGAAAAATGTCTGTTCATGTCTTCTGCCCATTTCTTGATTGGATTCTTTGTTCTTTGGGTGTGGAGCTTAAGAAGTTCTTTATAGAATTTGGATACTAGCCCTTTATCGGATATGTCATTTGCAAATATCTTCTCCCATTCTGTCGGTTGTCTTTTGGTTTTGTTGACTGTTTCCTTTGCTTTGCAAAAGCTTTTTATCTTAATGAAGTCCCAATAGTTCATTTTTGCCCTTGCTTCCCTTGCCTTTGGCGATGTTTCTAGGAAGAAGTTGCTGTGGCTGAGGTCGAAGAGGTTGCTGCCTGTGTTCTCCTTTAGGATTTTGATGGACTCCTGTGTCACATTGAGGTCTTTCAACCATTTGGAGTCTATTTTTGTGTGTGGTGTAAGGAAATGGTCCAGTTGTCTTCTTCTGCATGTGGCTATCCAATTTTCCCAACACTATTTGTTGAAGAGACTGTCTTTTTTCCATTGGACATTCTTTCCTGCT
>NW_025410221.1:0-8578 GCF_002201575.2 Neomonachus schauinslandi
ATTTGTTGAAGAGACTGTCTTTTTTCCATTGGACATTCTTTCCTGCTTTGTCAAAGATGAGTTGACCATAGAGTTGAGGGTCCATTTCTGGGCTCTCTATTCTGTTCCATTGATCTATGTGTCTGTTTTTGTGCCAGTACCATACTGTCTTGATGATGACAGCTTTGTAATAGAGCTGGAAGTCTGGAATTGTGATGCCGCCAGCTTTGCTTTTCTTTTTCAACATTCCTCTGGCTATTCGGGGTCTTTTCTGGTTCCATACCAATTTTAGGATTGTTCCATTTCTTTGAAAAACGTGGATGGTATTTTGATGGGGATTGCATTGAATGTGTAGGTTGCTCTAGGTAACATTGGCATCTTCACAATATTTGTTCTTCCAATCCATGAGCATGGAACGTTTTTCCATTTCTTTGTGTCTTCCTCAATTTCTTTCATGAGTATTTTATAGTTTTCTGAGTACAGATCCTTTGCCTCTTTGGTTAGATTTATGCCTAGTTATCTTATGGTTTTGGGTGCAATTGTAAATGGGATCGACTCCTTAATTGCTCTTTCTTCTGTCTTGTTGTTGGTGTATAGGAATGCCACTGACTTCTGTGCATTGATTTTCTATCCTGCCACTTTACTGAATTCCTGTATAAGTTCTAGCAGTTTTGGGGTGGAGTCTTTGGGATTTTCCACATAAAGTATCATATCATCTGCAAAGAGTGAGAGTTTGACTACTTCTTTGCCGATTTGGATGCCTTTTATTTCTTTTTGTTGTCTGATTGCTGTGGCTAGGACTTCTAATACTATGTTGAATAGCAGTGGTGATAGTGGACATCCCTGCCGCGTTCCTGACCTTAGGGGGAAAGCTCTCAGTTTTTCCCCATTGAGAATGATATTTGCTGTAGGTTTTTCATAGATGGCTTTTATGATATTGAGGTATGTACTCTCTATGCCTATAGTCTGAAGAGTTTTGATCAAGAAAGGATGCTGTACTTTGTCAAATGCCTTTTCTCCATCTGTTGAGAGGATCATATGATTCTTGTTCTTTCTTTTGTTAATGTATTGTATCATGTTGATTGATTTGCGGATGTTGAACCAACCTTGCAGCCCAGAGGTAAATCCCACTTGGTCGTGGTGAATAGCCTTTTAATGTACTGTTGGATCCTATTGGCTAGTATTTTGGTGAGAATTTATGCATCCATGCTCATCAGGGATATTGGTCTGTAGTTCTCCTTTTTGATGGGGTCTTTGTGTAGTTTTGGGAACAAGGTAATGCTGGCCTCATAAAATGAGTTTGGAAGTTTTCCTTCCATTTCTTTTTTTTTTTTTAAAGATTTTATTTATTTATTTGACAGAGAGAGACCCAGAGAGAGAGGGAACACAAGCCGGGGGAGTTGGAGAGGTAGAAGCAGGCTTCCTGCTGGGCAGGGAGTCCAATGCGGGGCTTGATCCCAGGACGCTGGGATCACGACCTGAGCCGAAGGCAGACGCTTAACGACTGAGCCACCCAGGCGCCCCATCCTTCCATTTCTATTTTTTGGAACAGTTTCAGAAGAATAGGTATTAATTCTTCTTGAAATGTTTGGTAGAATTCCCCTGGGAAGCCTCTGGCCCTGGGCTTTTCTTTGTTGCGAGATTTTTGATGACTGCTTCAATTTCCTTAGTGGTTATAGGTCTGTTCAGGTTTTCTACTTCTTCCTGGTTCAGTTTTGGTAGTTGATACATCTCTAGGAATGCCTCCATTTTTTCCAGGTTATCTAATTTGCTGGCATAGAGCTGCTCATAATATGTTCTTATAATTGTTTGTATTTCTTTGGTGTTGGTTGTGATCTCTCCTCTTTCATTCATGATTTTGTTGATTAGGGTCATTTCTTTTTGATAAGTCTGGCCAGGGGTTTATCAGTCTTGTTAATTCATTCAAAGAACCATCCCCTTGTTTTGTTGATCTGTTCTACTGTTCTTTTAGTTTCTATTTCATTGATTTCTGCTCTGATCTTTATGATTTCTCTTCTCCTGCTGGATTTAGGCCTTATTTGCTGTTCTTTCCCCAGCTCCTTTAGTTGGAGGGTTAGGTTGTGTATTTGAGACCTTTATTATTTCTTGAGAAAGGCTAGTATTGCTATATACTTTCCTCTTAGTACTGCCTTTGCTGCATCCCAAAGATTTTGAATAGTTGTGTTTTCATTTTCATTGGTTTCCATGAATTTTTTTAATTCTTCTTTAATTTCCTGGTTGACCCATTCATTCTTCAGTAGGATGCTCTTTAGCCTCCATGTATTTGAGTTCTTTCTGACTTTCCTCTTGTGATTGAGTTGTAGCTTCAAAGCATTGTGGTCTGAAAATAGGCAGGGAATGATTCCAATCTTTTGGCACCGGTTGAGACCTGATTTATGATGTAGGATGTGATCTATTCTGGAGAATGTTCCATGGGCACTAGAGAAGAATGTGTATTCCGTTGCTTTGGGGTGGAATGTTCTGAATATGTCTGTGAAGTCCATTTGGTCCAGTGTGTCATTTAAAGTCTTTATTTCCTTGTTGATCTTTTGCTTAGACGATCTGTCCATTTCAGTGAGGGGGGTGTTAAAGTCCCCCACTATTATTGTATTGTTGTCGATGTGTTTCTTTGCTTTTGTTATCAATTGGCTTATATAATTGGCTGCTCCCATGTTAGGGGCATAGATATTTACAATTGTTAGATCTTCTTGTTGGATAGATCCTTTAAGTATGATATAGTGTCCTTCCTCATCTCTTATTACAGTCTTTGGTTTAAAATCTAATTTGTCTGATAGAAGGATTGCCACCCCAGCTTTCTTTTGGTGTCCATTTGCATGGTAAATGGATTTCCACCCCCTCACGTTCAATCTGGGGCTGTCTGTGGGTCGAAAATGAGTCTCTTGCAGACAGCATATCGATGGGTCTTGTTTTTTAATCCAGTCTGATAGCCTGTGTCTTTTGATTGGGGCATTGAGCCCATTTACATTCAGGGTAACTATTGAAAGATAGGAATTTAGTGCCATTGTATTGCCTGTAAGGTTACTGTTACTGTATATTGTCTGTGTCCCTTTCTGGTCTATGTTGCTTTTAGGCTCTCTCTTTGCTTAGAGGACCCCTTTCAAGATTTCCTGTAGGGCTGGTTTTGTGTTTGCAAATTCCTTTAGTTTTTGTTTGTCCTGGAAGCTTTTTATCTCTCCTTCAATTTTCAATGACAGCCTAGCTGGATATAGTATTCTTGGCTGCATATTTTTCTCATTTAGTGCTCTGAATATATCCTTCCAGTCCTTTCTGGCCTGCCAGGTCTCTGTGGATAGGTCTGTTGCCAATCTAATGTTTCTAACCTTGTAGGTTACATATCTCTTCTCCCGAGCTGCTTTCAGGATTTTCTCTTTGTCTATGAGACTCGTACGTTTTACTATTAGATGTCGGGGTGTTGACCTATTTTTATTGATTTTGAGAGGGGTTCTCTGTGCTTCCTGGATTTCGATGCCTGTTTCCTTCCCCAAATTAGGGAAGTTCTCTGCTATAATTTGCTCCATTATACCTTCTGCCCCTCTCTCTCTTTCTTCTTCTTCTGGGATCCCAATTATTCTAATGTTGTTTCGTCTTATGGTATCGCTTATCTCTCGAATTCTGCCCTCGTGATCCAGTAGTTGTTTATCTCTCTTTTTCTCAGCTTCTTTATTTTCCATCATTTCATCTTCTATATTACTGATTCTCTCTTCTGCCTCATTTATTCTAGCAGTTAGCGCCCCCATTTTTGATTGCACCTCATTAATAGCCTTTTTGATTTCTACTTGGTTGGATTTTAGTTCTTTTACTTCTCCAGAAAGGGTTTCTCTAATAACTTCCATATTTTTTTCAAGCCCAGCTAGTATCTTTAAAGTGATGATTCTGAACTCTAGATCTGACATTGTACTAATGTCCATATTGAGTAGGTCCCTGGCAGTCGGTAGTACCTCTTGTTCTTTTTGTTGAGGTGATTTTTTCCGTCTTGTCATTTTGTGCAGAGGAGAATAGATTAATGAGAGAACAAAATGCTAGCAGAGTAACCACGTCCCCAGAAAATATACTGTAAACAAATCAGAAAAGACCTGAAGCAGTGGGAAAAGAAAGGGAAAGAGAGAAAAAAGAAAAAAAAAAAAAGAAAAAGAAAAAGATAAAAACAAAAACAAACAAAACAAAACAACAACAACAAAAAACCAGAATGTGATCAAATATGATCAGGCTGGTATATAGATCAGTGCCACACACTAGATTTGGGGTGTATTTTGGTCTTTTAGAAGAAAGTGCCTCCCAAAATTTTAAAGAAAGAAAAACTTATATATGTACAAAAATAAGGGTTGATCTGATGAAGGGATGGAATATGACTGTAAAGATGGAAATTATAAAAAATTTTATAAAAGGAATTGATAAGAAGTTGTTCGAAAAAAAGAAAGAAGAGGATTTTAAAAAAGAAAAAAAAAAGGGAGAGGATGTGATCAGGCAGGGGAATAGAAAACACCATATACTAGAGATTTAGGGTATATTTTGATCTGTTAGAAGAAACTATCTCAAAATTTTAAAGAGAGAACAACTTATATATATAAGCCAAAAATACGGGTAACTACTATGAAGGGATAGAATATGACTCTAAAAATGAAAAATAAAAATGTTTTTTTTTTAAAAAAAGGGATTGATAAGATGTTGGTTGAAAAAGGGAGAAAGAAAAATTCAAAAAGAAAAAAAAAGAAAAAAAAGACAGTTAAAAAAAAATTAACTTTGAAAGACTAAAGAATCATGGTAAAAAAGCCATGAATTCTATGTGCAGTAGTCCCCTAGAGCTGGAGTTCTGCCGTTCTCATTGATGGGTAAACTTGGTCTTGGCTGGCTGTTCTCGCTGATCTTCTGGGGAGGGGCCTGTTGCCGTGGTTTCCAAATGTCTTTGTCAGAGGCAGAATTGCCCCGCCCTTGCCCCCTCCCAGCTACGTAATCTGCTCAGGTTTGCTCTCTGGGGCTTTTGTTCCCTGCGAGCTTTCCGTACAGCTTTGGAGGCGGAGAGTGAAAATGGCGGCCTCCCAATCTCCGCCCCGGAGGAGCCGAGAACTCGGGGTCCCGCTTCTCAGTGAGCCCCCAGAGAAAAGCCGTCAGTCACTCCCGTCTCCCCAGTCTCCAGCCGCACTCCGTGCTCACCCGGCCTGTGACCGCGCGTTTCTATCTCTGGCACCCGACCCCGGGTGGAGTCTCCAAACCCAGCAGATCCCTGCGGTACACACCCGCGCGGCTCCTCCCAGGGGAGGAAGGTGAGTCTCCCCGCATCTGCCGCTTGTTGGGTCCCTGCTGGAGGAGCAGTGGCCCGACTGTGCCGGGGATCACGGTTTATGGCAACCCCGAGCTGAGAGCCCGCGCCTGGGCTCCGCCTCTGCAGCCGGCTTCCCTGCTCCGATACCTGGGAGCTCTGCCACACTCAGGCACCTCTGGTCTTTCTGTGACCCGTGGGTCCTGAGACCACACTGTCCCGGAGGGTTCCACCCCCCCGCTTAGCCACCAGAGTGACGTCCCTCAGTGGAGCCGACTTTTAAAAGTTCCGATTTTGTGCTCCGCGGCTCTATCACTTGCCAGAAGCTGCCGCTGGAGGCCCCTCCCCCGCCATCTATCCTCCCGAATATCGCCTCGGATTCACTTCTCCGCACGTCCTACCTTCCAGAAAGTGGTCGCTTTTCTGATGAGAGAGTTGTTGCTCTTCTTTTCTTCGATCTCCTGTTGAGTTTGTAGGTGTTCAGAATGGTTTGATCCCTATCCAGCTGAATTCCTGAGACCAGACGAAATCCAGGTCTCCTACTCCTCCGCCATCTTGCTCCGCCCCCCTGTTTTTCTCTTTTCTTTGTTTTGTTAAATTCCACCTGTTAGTGAAATCATATGGTATTTGTCTTTCTCTGACTGACTTATCTCATTTAGCATTAAATCCTTTAGATCCATCCATGTTGTTGCAAAGGGCAAAATTTCATTCTTTTTTATGGCTGAATAATATTCCATTCATATATATCTCTCTCACATCTTCTTTATGCATTCATATGCATATTCCATTCATATATATCTCTCTCACATTTTCTTTATGCAGTGCCACTGGACACTTGGGTTGCTTCAGTATCTTGGAATATTGTAAATAATGCTGCAATACACATAGGGGTGCATATGTCTTTCTGAATTAGTTTTTATTTTCTTTGGGTAAATTTTTCCAAAGAAGACATACAGATGGCCAACATACACATCGAAAGATGCTCAACATCTTTTTCCATCATTTCACACCTGTCAAAATGGTTAAAATCACAAGAAATAACAAGCGTTGGTGAGGATGTGGAGAAAAAGGAACTCTTGTGCACAGTTGGTGGGAATGCAAACTGGTGTAATCACTGTGTCTAAAAAACTATAGTCTGAGAAATATGGCTTACTAACTAGAGACTATCAGTAAAGGCATAATAATTACATAAACTCCAAATAAAAATGTGGAGTTGAAAACTACAAGAATTAAAATTCATAAATTCATCCAAAGGGCTTCACCAGAAGATTTTAGCAGGGGAAAAAAAAAAGAAAAAAAAAAAGGAATCAATGCACTAAAAGATAGGCTAAGGAGATGATGCTGTCTGAAGAACAGGAAGGGAAAAAGAAGATAGAGAAATGAGCAGAGCCTCAGAGACCTGTATAAACTGTTGAGTATATCAACACATGCCTATTGAAAGGCCCAAAAAGAAAGGAGAGCAAATATTTTTTGGCAGTAAAAACTAGGCAGTATAAAAGGAGACCCATTTTACGCACTGGCCAGGTATGGAATTGGAAACCTATGAGGATAATAATTCATTGTTATTTTATAGGTCCCTGGCCCAATTCTCTTGCATGTGAGCCTCCCCAAATAAATCATGCTTTGTAATAAGCACTTCTTTCTTTGATCACTAGATTAAATTAAATTAGGTGAAGCTTATAGGCCTCAAAAATAAAACTTCCTAATTCAACTTGATTATGATCAAATCATATGAATTTAGGTACAAATGCAAAGTTGAGACCTAGGAGTGTGATTGGACTTCATCAGTTAATTTAATTTTATTTTTTTAAAATTTTTTTATTGTTATGTTAATCCCCATACATTACATCATTAGTTTTAGATGTAGTGTTCCATGATTCATTGTTTGTGCATAACACCCAGTGCTCCATGCAGAACGTGCCCTCCTCAATACCCATCACCAGGCTAACCCATCCTCCCACCCCCCTCCCTTCTAGAACCCTCAGTTTGTTTTTCAGAGTCCATCGTCTCTCATGGTTCGTCTCCCCCTCCGATTTTCCCCCCTTCATTCTTCCCCTCCTGCTAACTTTTTTTTTTCTTAACATATATTGCATTATTTGTTTCAGAGGTACAGATCTGAGATTCAACAGTCTTGCACAATTCACAGCGCTTACCAGAGCACATACCCTCCCCAGTGTCTATCACCGAGTCACCCCATCCCTCCCACCCCACCCCCCACTCCAGCAACCCTCAGTTTGTTTCCTGAGATTCAGAATTCCTCATATCAGTGAGGTCATATGATACATGTCTTTCTCTGTTTGACTTATTTAGCTCAGCATAATACCCTCCAGTTCCATCCACATCATTGCAAATGGCAAGATCTCATTCCTTTTGATGGCGGCATAATATTCCATTGTATATATATACCACTTCTTCTTTATCCATTCATCTGTCGATGGACATCTTGGCTCTTTCCACAGTTTGGCTATTGTGGACATTGCTGCTATAAACATCGGGGTGCACGTACGCCTTCGGATCCCTACTTTTGTATCTTTGGGGTAAATACCCAGTAGTGCAATTGCTGGATCATATGGTAGCTCTATTTTCAACTTTTTGAGGACCCTCCATACAGTTTTCCAGAGTGGCTGCACCAGCTTGCATTCCCACCAACAGTGGGGGAGGGTTCCCCTTTCTCCGCATCCCTGCCAACATCTGTCATTTCCTGACTTGTTAATTTTAGCCATTCTGACTGGTGTGAGGTGGTATCTCATTGAGGTTTTGATTTGGATTTCCCTGATGCTGAGCGATATTGAACACTTTTTCATGTGTCTGTTGGCCATTTGGATGTCTTCTTTGGAAAAATGTCTGTTCATGTCTTCTGCCCATTTCTTGATTGGATTCTTTGTTCTTTGGGTGTGGAGCTTAAGAAGTTCTTTATAGAATTTGGATACTAGCCCTTTATCGGATATGTCATTTGCAAATATCTTCTCCCATTCTGTCGGTTGTCTTTTGGTTTTGTTGACTGTTTCCTTTGCTTTGCAAAAGCTTTTTATCTTAATGAAGTCCCAATAGTTCATTTTTGCCCTTGCTTCCCTTGCCTTTGGCGATGTTTCTAGGAAGAAGTTGCTGTGGCTGAGGTCGAAGAGGTTGCTGCCTGTGTTCTCCTTTAGGATTTTGATGGACTCCTGTGTCACATTGAGGTCTTTCAACCATTTGGAGTCTATTTTTGTGTGTGGTGTAAGGAAATGGTCCAGTTGTCTTCTTCTGCATGTGGCTATCCAATTTTCCCAACACTATTTGTTGAAGAGACTGTCTTTTTTCCATTGGACATTCTTTCCTGCT
>NW_025410222.1:0-8567 GCF_002201575.2 Neomonachus schauinslandi
GATGTAATGTATGGGGATTAACATAAGAATAAAAAAATTAAAAAAAGAAAAAAAAAGAAAATAAGTGCTGGAGAAATTAAGATCTTCATACATTGCTGGTCAGAATGTAAACTGGATCAGCCACTGTAGAAAACTATTTGTGACTCCTCAGAAGATTAATCCTAGAATTATCGTATGATCCAGAATTGGATCAGAATTGAAAACAGGTACTCAAGCAAATACTTGCACGCAAATCTTCATCACAGCACCATTTACAAGAGCCAAAAGGTGGAAACAAGCCAAGTGTTCATCTATATAGATGAGTGGATAAATAAAATGTGGTACACACACACACACGGAGTATTATTGAACAATAAGAAGAAATAAAGTGCTGATACATGATACCATATGATGGAACCTCAAAAACATTATGCTAAGTGAAAGAAGTCAGACACAAAGGTCACACATCATACCATTTCACTGGTATGAAATGTCCAGAATAGGTAAACCCACAGAGACAAAAAGCTAGTTGGTATTTGCAGGGGGTGAGTGGGGTTTGGGGGGGAGGGGCAAATGGGAAATTACTGCTTAATGGACATAGAGTCTTCTTTTGGGGTGATAAAATGTTTTGGAATGATAAAAGTGGTGGTTGCACAACACTGTGAATGTACTAAATGCTACTGAATTACATACTTTACAATTATTATTTTATGTTTTGTGAATTTTACCTTAATGGAAGAAAGAAAGAAAATCTGCCTGTAGGTGGAGACCCAGCTGAGGCTAGATGGGCATTGGGAGGCTGGAAGCTGAGGGGCACGGGAGGCTGGAGGTCACATGGGACAGACCAGGACTCTGAGAGGTGGAAAAGTACAGTTGTCCTTGAGGATAATGTCAAAATGCAAAACAACTCCTTGCCCGTGGTGAGCAACAATAAAGAGGAACAATAAACATTGGAAGGTGTGGATGGTGGGTAAGAGAAGTAGCTAACACTGCCCCCGAGGAAGGGAGCCATTGGATACAATCTCTTAGCAGAAAAGTTTTGACTCAGGACCTCAGAATCATATGGCTAACTCACATGTATTGGCTCAGCCTATGCTTGCAGCCACTTCTCTCCTCAACATTAGAATACCCATATCTGCTTCTGGCAAATATACGCAGAGAGTTAGTCCCTATTTCTCCCTCCCTTCAACCCCAATATGACTAGAATCCCGTGAAATCTAGATCCTTGCTACTCAGTGTGTGGTCCACGGAGCAACACTGGGGTTACCAGGGAGCTTATTATGAATGCAGAATATTTGTCTGCATTCAGAATCAGTATTATAAGACTCCCTAGTAATTTGTATGCATGTCAATGCTTGATAAGTTTCCATCTAGAAAGAATAAAACGGAGAAACTAATGAAATTTATTTTCTCCAGGGCATGATGATGCCCGATTCCAGTTATACCTACGGGAATTATTTCTCAATATGGTTTATCTCTTCAGCTAACTTTTTAAAAAAATAGCAAGTTACAGTGTCTGACCAACTGGAAAGAAGTTTGGATGGCATGAGTCATCTTCCTTCATGCTTGTTTTCAAAATTGACTTGATTTGTGCCAGATCCTTGCTGCAGCAGATTCCTTTCCCTCCCTCAAACTTCTGACCCCAAGCAAAGCAGATCCCCCTTGTTTTTCTGTTTCATGGTACCCTGCTGATTTTCTTCCTGGTGTCACATTTTGTAATTATATATACATTCATGTATATGAATGTAGCTATGTGTAAACTAAGTAGCATAGCCAGGTGATTATGAGCACAGACTCTGGAGCCAGGCTCCCTGATGTCCAACCTTGGCAATCTGAAGCCCTCTCCTGGGCTTCAGAACACCTGCAAATGCATCCCCATGTGTTTCTTTTTACGGTCCCACCCCAACCCATAATTGTGTGACACGAAGCACGTTACTTAAGTGTCATGTGCCTTCTTTCCTCTTCCCTGAAGTGGGAATAAGGACAGTGTCTATTTCATAGGGTATTTACGAGAGGGATTGATGGAAATGGGGAGGAACAGGGGAATTTTAACCTGAGCACATTCAGAATATTTCATTTTAGGGTGGGTTCGGTTTTGTCAGAGGTAAAAGTGAGGCAAAGATGCAGGGCTTTGCCACCAAGCCAGGGAGTGGCTCTTGAATATATGAACAAATTCTCCCTCTTTCTGCACCTTACCCATATTGCCCAGGGTTCTGTCCTCCTTGCACTTTCTCCTTAGCTTTGTTTATTAGTTCCATGCCATGACTCCCAAGCCTCCAGCCCCTAGACCTCAATTCCCAGCTGCTCTCTGGAAATCTTCTCATGGATATCACACTGATGTCTTAAAATCAGTAGGTCCCAAACTGAACTCACCTTCTCCATGGCTGCTCCCTCCTCCCCTCCCGGTTTTCACCCAATTTCACCACCTTTGGCTACTCTGTCTGAAATTTCCCTGCCCCTTCCGCCGTGCTTCATGCCCTCCTTCCCTGCTTGCCTTAGTTATCATCGATTTCCATGCAATATGCCATTTCACTTATTCATCTTGTTTCCCCTGCTCAAATGAACTCGGTAAGGATGGGGGGTTTGCCTGCTTTGATCACGATACTCCCCAGAAAGTAGAAAACCAACCAGCCTTTCGCCTCACTCCTGCTGCCAGTCAATCTAGTTAATTCTACATCTGTGGTGACTCTCTCACTTCTGTCTTTTCTCTTGTGCTAGGGCTGTGCTTAGTCTCAGAAATGTTGCAACTGTTATAAGAGCTTTCCACCCGCTAGCTAATGAAATTTGGGCAAGTTCTTTAAATCATCTTGGCTCCTCACTTTACAAGATTTTTTTTTTCTAAGATTATTTATTTGAGAGAGCGAGAATGAGAGAGAGAGAGAGTACATGAGAGGGGGGAGGGTCAGAGGGAGAAGCAGGCTCCTCGCTGAGCAGGGAGCCCAATGCGGGACTCGACCCCGGGACTCCGAGATCATGACCTGAGCCGAAGGCAGTCGCTTAACCAACTGAGCCACCCAGGTGCCCTTGGCTCCTCACTTTAAAATGGGGTTGATATAGTACAAACTCACAGGCCAGTCCTAAGGCTTACGTATATAATGCATGTGCAGCACTTAGCCCAGGGCCCAGAACAGAATACCTTCATGTTTTCCATGTATAACGGACAGGGGGAACCGTTCCTTTCTCTGTGGCACCTAAAGTCCTGTTGGACTGCCTAGACCCTGATTTGCATGAGAGGATGGGAGATGTCTCTTTTTACAGTAAGCAAAAACTAATAGGACTATTCTAGTGTCTTCACTGTGCCCAGAAATTGTGGGTACGCTGAGCCATAGATCTTCAATCTTTTCAATAAGGATAGTGAGGTTCAGGCAGAATCAGTAACCTACCTGAGGTTCCAGAGCAAGATAGTAGCTAATTTGGGAAGAGAACTCACTCTCCTAATCTCAGGACTCTTCATACCACAGCATGCTGGTTGTAAAGCCCAAGTAGTCTGGTCTTAGAAGAAGCTCACCTCCCATGCCCCGCAGAGACTTCCCTCAAAGGCAGACACAGGTGAAACCGTGACCTCTGAAGGAGCGAGGGCACCTCATGTGCTAAATTGAGAGGAGGTGGCAGTTTCTCAGGCACAACCGAGAGCCCCCCCCCCCCCCCCCCATCCGATGGCAGAGAGACAGACAGACAATATGCGCAAGTGACTTAGATCGAGCAAGCAGCACAAAACCAGGGCGTCAGTGAGTGGCTACCTGAATCTGCTGCAGCATTTACCTGGGCTGAAGGAGAAGACAAGCGTGAGGGGCAGAAGCAACCAGAGCATGCTGTCAGCGGCAGAGGCTGGTGCTGGTGGCCTCCCGGTGCCTGGCGTCTGCTCTTCTCTGCTCTGTCATAGATGAGGTTGGTTCTCACGGAGACTTCCCCTTCCTCTCAGAGGTGTGGTAAGCCCTCTGACCACATGCTGCAGGCCTGATTTTATTACTACTCCCATTACTTTTTTTTCCTGAGCGAAGCACAAAGAACTTAAGTGTGCACTGTGAATTGGCATTTTCGTTTTCCATCTAGATCCTTTTCTCATTTTTTGTTTTTTTGTGTGGTGAAATGGCCTAAATGACATGTCGTGGTGTTGTAAGCTGAAAGTTACTGTTTTAGGGGCGCCTGGGCGGCTCAGACGGTTAAGCATCTGTCTTTGGCTCTCAGGTCGTGATCTCCGGGTCCTAGGATCGAGCCCCACGTCGGGAGTCTGCCTGTCCCCCCACTCCCTGCCATGCTCGTTCGCTCTCTCTCAAATGAATAAATAAAATTTTTTTTTTTAAATTACTGTTTTAACTGTTCAATTCAGTGAACCAACATTACAGGCATACCTGGTTTTATTGCGCTGCACTTTATTGAGCATTGCAGACATTGTGCTTTTTACAAACCGAAGTTGTGGGGGAACCCTGGGTCGAGCAAATCCCTTGGCACCATTTTTCCAACACTTACTTGCTTCGTGCCACATCTGGGCAATGCTCACAATATTTCAAAGTTTTTCATTATTATTATATTTTTACGGTGATCTGTGATCACTGATCTTTGATGTTACTATTTTTTTTTAAGATTTTTATGTATTTACTTGTGAGAGAGAAAGACAGCATGAGAGATGGGAGAGGCAGAGGGAGAACCAGAATCCCCGCTGAGCCGGGAGCCCGATGCGGGGCTCGATCCCAGGACCCTGGGATCATGACCCGAGCCGAGGGCAGACACTTAACGACTGAGCCACCCAGGCGCCCCAAGATTTTATTTTTTTTAAATATTTTATTTACCTGAGAGAGAGAGAGAGAGAGAGAGAGATCACAAGCAGGGGGGAGGGGTAGAAGGAGAAGCAGCCCCCCCCCCCTGCTGAGCAGGGAGCCCCCGATGCCACCGACCCAATCCCAGGACCCTGGGATCATGACCTGAGCCGAAGGTAGACGCTTAACCGACTGAGCCACCCAGGCGCCCCTGATGTTACTACTGTAATTGTCTGGGGGCTCTGTGAGCCACTCCCATGTAAGATGGCGAACTTAATCGATAGATATGTGTGTGCTGATTTTCCCACCGACGGCCGTTCCTCCGGCTCTCTCCCTCTCCTCGGGCCTCCCTATTCCCTGAGACACAACACTATTGAAATTAGGCCAGTTAATAACCCTACGACGAACGGCCCCTAAGTGTTCAGGTAAAAGGAAGAATCACACATCCATTGCTTTAAATCGAAACCTGGCAGGGATTAAGCTTAGTGAGGAAAGCATGTCCAAAGCTGAGACAGACTGAAAGCCTAGGCCTCTTGCACCAGTGAGCCAAGTTGTGAATGCAAAGGAAAACTTGTTGGAGGAAATTAAAAGTGCTATTCCAGTGAACGCACAGGACAATGAGAAAGCTAACTGGCCTGTTGCTGATGTGGAGAAAGTCTGGGTGGTCTGGACCTTCTTGACCTGCCTTTTATCTTCTGTTCAAAACCATGCTCACCTTGAAACTAGGGATTGTTTGGTTGTATCTGCGAGTCTGTCATGGTACATAGCACAATTTCACATACAAGATATCATCTCCTTGGAAAACCTTCCCAAACCTCCTGAAAACCGGGTGAAGTGATTTGCTCTTCTTATTCAAATCATAGCATTTCTCACATGGTTCAGAATGTGTCCTTGGCCTCTCTTCTTTATTTCTTTATAATTTAATTGAGGACACGAAATGGGTTGATTACCATTCTTACCCACAGCCTAACACAGTACCTAGGACTATAACAGACACTCAGTAAATATGAAGTTAATGAGTAAATGCAATGCAATGTATTCCTATGTAAGGACTACAACAATATGTTCTTTTTTCTTTTTTTTTAATTGAAGCGTTGTTGACTATATTGACTATAATTGACTATAAAACCAGTATTATTAAGGGCGCCGGGGTGGCTCAGTCGGTTAAGCGCCCAACTCTTGATTTCAGCTCAGGTCATGATCTCAGGGTGGTGAGATTCAGCCCCGCATCCGGCCGGCTCCCTGCTCAGCGTGGAGTCTGCTTGAGATTCTTTCCCTCTGCCCCTCTCCCCGTGCTCTCTCTCTCAAATGCATAAATAATCTTAAAAAAAATAAAACTGGTATTATTAGTGTCAGGTGTACGACATAGTGACTCCACATTTATAGGCATTATGAGATGCTCACCACTGTAAGTATAGTTACTGCCTGTCGTCGCACAAGGTTAGCACAATTTATTGGCTATGTTTCTTCTTTTTAAAGATTTATTTATTTATTTATTTGAGAGAGAGAGCGAGCACGCAAGCAGGGGAGGAGCAGAGGGAGAGGGAGGAGAGAAGCAGACTTCCCGCTGAGTGCAGAGCCTAAAGCAGGGCTCCATCCCACAACCCTGAGATCATGACCTGAGCTGAGATAGAGTTGGACGCTCAACTGACTGAGCCACCCAGGGGCCCCTATTGACTATATTTCTTATGCTGTACTTTTCATCCCCGTGACTTAGAACTGGAAGTTCGTATGTCTTGATCCCATTCACCTATTTCACTCATGTCCCTACCCCCTTCCCTCTGGCAACCACCAGTTTGTTCTCTGTATTTATCAGCCTGTTTTTGTTTGTTTTGTTTTTTAGATTACATGTATAAGTGAAATCATATGGTATTTATCCCTCCCTGTCTGACTTATTTCACTGAGCCTAATACCCTTTTGGTCCATCCATGTTCTTGCAAATGGCAAGATTTCATTCATTTTTATGACTGAGTAATATCCAATTATATATGTCACATTTTTTATCCATTCATCTATCAGTGGATGTTCACTTCTATGTCTTGGTTATTGTAAATAATTCTGCAATAAATGTAGAAGTGCATATATCTTTTTAAACTAGTGTTTTTGTTTCCTTTGGATAAATATCCAGAAATGGAATAGCTGGACCATGTGGTATTTCTATTCTTAATTTTTTTGAGGAACCTCCAAACTGTTTTCCATGGTGGCTACACCAGTCTACATTCCCACCAACAGTCATGAGGGTTCCTTTTCTTCCACATCCTCAACAATACTTGTTATTTCTTGTCTTCTGTTACTAGTCACTCTGACCGGTGTGAGGCAACATCTCATTGTGGTTTTGATTTGTTTTTCCCTGCTGATTAGTGATGTTGAGCATCTTTTCACGTGTCCAGTGGCTATCTGTATGTCTTCTTTAGAAAAATGTCTATTCGGGGTGTTGAGCTGGGCATGTGTGAAATAAGTGAAGGGGTTTGAGTACACTTACCATGATGAGCATTGAGTAATGTGCGGAATTGTTGAGTCGCTGTATTGGACATCTGAAACTAATATAACACGGTATGTTAACTATACAGAAATTAAAATAAAAACATTTTTGAAAGTAACAAAATATCGTGAATTAATAGAGCATCCCTTTATGTTCCCCCATTCCCAGAGGCAACCACAGTCTTGAATTTGGTTGTTCTCCACATGTTATTTAAATTGTTTACACATTGTGTGTGTTTGTGTGTGTGTATAAGAGGCAACAATAAAATGCCTCAGTTGGAGAAAGGATAAAGAAGAAAAAGAAAAAAAAGAAAAATGTCTATTCATGGGGTGTCTGGGTGGCTCAGTTGGTTAAGCATCTGCCTTTGGCTCAGGTCATGATCCCAAGATCCTGGAATTGAGCCCCTCATGGGGCTCCCTGATCCATGGGGAGCCTGCTTCTCCCTCTCTCTCTGCCTGCCGCTCCCCCTGCTTGTGCTCTCTCTCTCTGTCAGATAAATAAATAAAATCTTTTAAAAAATGTCTATTCAGGAGCAGGATAGCCGTAAAGTGTGCAGAGCATGGATGCTCTCATGTGTGCGTGCGTGTCTGTTTCTCTAGCAAGGGTGAGACCACAGCCTCGTCCTTCGCTCACCATTGGACTGTGACCACTGTAAAACTCTCAGGGCTCCACGCACCACCCAGGGAGGTGGCATTAAGACATGCTTCTACTCAGAGGAGCCACGAAAGGGAACCCTCCCGGAAAGTGGAAGCGCACGGTCATTGGAAGTATAAGTGTGGCGACTCCAGTGTGGTCCAAGTGTGTGTATCCTGTGACCCAGCGAGTCCACGCCCTAGGGAAACCTTGTGTGTGTGTACCCAGAGCCACGCACAGCGACCTGCGTTAACAGCACGGAAAATGTGGCACATCCACACCTGTGTGCCTCTGAAACAAGACTAGGCAGCAAACAACACAGAAAAAGACAAGAGTAGGATTCCATTCACATACAATTCCAGTGCAGGCAAAACCAAACAACAGTGTTTAAGGATGAGTCCATTCTGTGGTCAAGCTGTAAAGAAATCAAGGGCATGACTAACGAATCGGGACAGCAATTCCCTGTGGATGGGGAGGGCACAGGGATAAGACCGGGGGCTCAGGGGAACAAGTATTGTGTTCCCTTCCCCACGTTATATACTTATGTGTGCTCCACTTAAAATTTTAATTTTAAAGAGGAAAACAGTTCATTCAACCCCATCTTCATCCTGCCAGGCCTTGGTGGAGGTGGAGTCCATTCCAGGCCCAGGCAAAGGCGCTGTTTGGGCAACTTCATTCATCCTGGCTGGAGAACAAAGCAAGGAGGAAAACAACCG